>NC_137464.1:75962432-76154932 GCF_964235325.1 Thermobia domestica
CCACATTAATAGTAGGTCGCGTCCATCATAACCTCGGCGTTGAATAAGGACGCAAAAATAAACCAAACTCAATTAAAGGTAACAAAGATTAAAAACTTGATGTATCAGATAGGTGTCATACCAAACTACTTATATAATGAATTTCATACTTGTCAAACTAATTCTAAATATTAGGTTTGAAAGCCAGATTAAAATTATTGTAACCATTGGCCTGTTCTACAGGGTGGCCACAAAGTCCCGTTACCCCTTTATAAATGTTAATGTAAGTTTTCCCGAGGTTTTCCATTGTTTCAGATTGTGTGAACGATGGTTGATATTTCCAGTTACAGCATTGAAGAACGCGTTGGGTTCATGAGATAAACCACACAGATAAGACACGCAGAAATGCGTGTAGACTTTCGGACAAGATTTCAACGTGATCCTCCCCTGAAACAAACACTTTTACGATGGAAACAGAAACTATTCGCCACAGGAAGTGTGAAGGGTAAGGAAAGAAGTGGCAGACCGTCCACATGAGCAGAAGCATGTCATTTCGTTGCGGCGTCCGTGGAGAGATCGCCGCAGAAGTCGACGCGTAAGCGATCTGCGGAACTGGGTATACCCCAGGCGACTATGAAAAAGCACATGAAACAAGACTTAGGCCTGCACCCATATCGACCTACCACCGTGCAAGAATTATCGAACGCAGACATAGATCGGAGAGTAGAAGCGCGGCACTTTTTATCCTTTGTCTTGAGAATGACGGACGACAGACTGATCCTTTGGAAACTTAATGTTTCCTATCTCAGTAAAACTTCTCGAAAGCATTGTTGTTCATGTCATTCAGTTCTTTCCGTATAGTTATTTACGTACTGGTTTATGTTACTTATTTTCAGGAGTAACAGGACTTTGTGGCCACCCTGTATAATATAGAAGACTGCCTTCAATCAACTCTTTCTGTATTGCATGTCACTATTTTAGAATTAGGTATAACGTAATAGCATCCTTAGGACTAGGAATAGTCTATGTAAAGTGTTTTTTTTTTATTATTACTACTACTGCGTATTAATTAAATCCCTTGTACAAGTGCGGATCCCAAGTCCAATTCGACTAGAGCAGTGTAAGAGTTCTGTAGTTAGTAAAATGAATCACATAATTGGGAACTAGCGTTAAAGTATAGATAGTGTCTGATATAGATTCTACTGAAAAAACACGTTAAACTTCCAATGAAACAAAAACAAAAACAAACACAAACACAAACACATACCCTCAAGAATGTTCCAAGACCGATAATAGGCATTTTAATACCATTCTGAAATTCAACGAAAGTCTTCATGGTGTATCATTCACTATTCAACTACCGGTATTTGTTCTTTTTTGCACTGTTCCAAAATCAAAACATGAGATTATAATAAAAGTCTTAAGCAAACACTACAACTTGTTTATCGTGAAGTCTTTATTATGCAACTCATGATGATAAAATATTTCTATCACGTGAAGAGATTACAAATAAAAGAAGCAAAATAAAGATCTGCTCTTCGTTGTGAGAGATCTTGTTCAGAATTGCAAACTCTAGCCGTTAAAATTATCCTTAATTTGAACACACGTACTTGATAAGTAAAACCAAGTACAAGCGATCCGCAAAATTGGGAGACTACAATAGAGCATATTTACAGAAAAATGAAGTAAATACATAATATTGAGAAGACTAGTATCAAAATTATTAGTGCTCCTAACTATTAGTGGAGTAGGGTAACGTCACGAGATAGGGGAATCTTGCAAATCATGATACAAACATGCCACTTGGTAATGTAGTAGATATATACCTAAGAATACAATTTAGATGTAGACCCCAAAAACTAAACCCTTTATTTGCCCCTGTGACGTCATCATACAATATGGCCGACATGGACATTGCAGAAACACAGTAAAGGCAAATAAATCGTTGATTACAAACGATACATTCTATATTTTGATGTGATGAACTGAATTATGTCTTGATTAAAAACTTCCACATTGCCATAATAAAAAAATCACTATATAACGAGTATTAAGCAGAGGCGGCTCGCGAGGGAAGTCACACAGGTAAGATTTGGATTTTTCTATTAAAACTAAAAGATGGAAACTTTCCTAATTTACTGATTGTTATATATAACAATTATTATATTAATTAACTTTTTTACTTAATTTGAAGAGAAAAAACTAATTTTTACCGGTGCAACTTCCCTCACAAGCCGCCTCTAGTATCAAGATTATCAAGAGTGTGCAAATTACACAATATTTCTTTCCTCTAACATTAGCATACCTCCATCATTCACAGATCACTAATTTCCATTGGAAGTATTTGTTTTACACTGACCATCGCACACACACAAAGGTGTGCAGGGAAGAAATAATTTAGCACATTTACGTGCACGCGAACAGTTATTTACACCCACAGTGAACAAGCTCTTGGCAGTGTTCAGACATTTGTTTCAGTAAAGACCATAAAGGTGAGTATGAAGCACCAGCTTTCTTCCAGCCCCATTACTGAGGATCGGGTATATTAGGTTTTAACTTCTGCCACTGAGACCAAATATGTCCACCTTGAAACACTGCTCGTTTCATATGCTGAAGAAGTGTTCCCTCAGTTGGAGGCACACTTTCCAGTGAACGACATTTCTTGGTGACGAACATTTTCCGACATTCGTTAACACTCTCTGCGTTGCTGCTGCGATCATACAAGTACACAGTAAAGCGCTGCACTTCTCTAAAAGAACTGTCTACAACTTCCGAAGGACACTGTGAAAGCTCCACAAATGCATCAGTGACATATGAGTTTGCTTGCCAAGCTTCCCAGGCTGTTTTCTTCCCACGTCCTGCAAAGGCTGATACTGTATCACAGCCAGTGAATGCGTGCCAGAATGGAATTGCTTTGCAAATCTTGGTTCCAAGCTTTTTTTTTTTTTTTTTTTTTTTTTTTTTTGCATACTCATGGACAGGGAGGTATGTTCGATTCCTTCCAACTCCGTAATCAATCCATAGATGAGACAAGGTTACGTTGGGAAAGGCATGTAAAGCTAGCACCACCACATCAGAATCAACTGTTCTGATGGTAATCGATTTGTGACCTGAGTCACTGGCCTGTTTGGCATGCAGGAGTAGTCAAAGCAATGGCGAATCATGGCAGGCGAGTTTATGGAGTCTGGCAACAAGGGTAGTAAAACACACCGACTTGTAGGTTGAATCTTACCACGAAGTTGCTGCAAATGGAAAGCTGCCCAGGTAACATGTTCTTCAAAAAATACTGCCGTTCTCTGTGTCAATAATCTCGATTGCTTTCAACCACATACTTGATAAAATATCTTTCTGTAGCGGTAATTTAACACTATTAACGGTAGAAAGAAGCACATATGATTTCAGCATTGACATCTGAGGAACATTTTTGCATGCAGCCAAGTCACCTTTGCATTTGCGGGACCACTTGTTGATTATAACCGCAGTATCGCTGCTGAATTATAGATATCCCTGTGCCGTGAAATGCTTGCGTAGAGGTTGCTGACGACGGGTTGTGATCGATATTGTCTATGGCAGCACAAGTAAAAACGCCTGTTTGAAGGTTATCTTGATGTACTCTCTTCTTGGTTTTCAATTGTTCACACAGTGCATTGGTCATGGTGGCCGATACCTCCCGAACTCGATCATATGATACACTCACACCTATTTTATTCAGTCTATCTATGATCCGTCTGTTCCACGTTTTTGAATGGATCATTAATAAAATGTACAGGGCCAGTGGAGTCTCGCTAGTTAGTGGATAGCGTACATTTCCCTGTCCTTGCTTTCTTTCTCGTTTCACTGCTTTAAACCGGAGTAACTGAGACACTGACAGCGCAGCACGGCTTACATCAACAGTTTCTTCATTTGCAATATTCATTAGGACCTTCAAGAATCATCCGTACAAGTGTTACAAGTGATTGTGGAACTAATTGCTCCTGGCAAACTGTGGTAAAATGCCCATTGAATTGTGGGAAAGCTTTAAACATGTGCTTCCGCACGATGGATGCAGCTCTAGCCAAACACATTCCATCATCTTCTGTATTCTGTAAGCAAACACCGTAAATCAATTCTGCAACGTCTCCCTCACTCACTAAAAACACGTCCCTCCTCCGCGTTTGTGCAGTCAGTTCAGGTACGTAGGCTAGAATAGTTTCCTTCAATCTGGAGCTGTGAACCATTTTATCAGCATCTCTAACTTCTAATTCTGTCATATGTCGAGTTACAAGACGAACAAGCTCTGACAGCTTAAATACTGGTGAAGATTCACTGCACTGCAAAGTTTCTTGAACGAGTGTAATCACTTCGGATAACACAACACCATAAGTAAGTTTAGAGTTACTATCTTCTGGACACTTTATTTACGCTTTTGCTTGGCACACCCGATTCTGTAATTGGACCAAGCATTTTCGGTGATATTTTGCTTCCGTTGCCACCATGTCACCACTGCTCAACTTTGCCAATAGCTTCATGTCGCAAAGCGTCACAGCTGCTTCACGAACACTATTGCTCTCTTGTAAAGTGCGAGCATTACTTAAATCTTCATCAGCTGATACACTGTCACAAAAGAAACACTTGTCTTTCACGTCACCAACATGCAATGATGAACGAGTAGAGGGACCTCCTTGCTCATTTTCCCCGTTTAACAGCACTAGCTCTGGCCATTTTGGTTTTATTATATTTATTAAGGCATGTTTTATGAAACTTCGCTTCTTTGTTACGAAAGGTCTCTTCTATTCCCGAACCATCATCAAAAAGATGAATTTGAACGTTTGTTGGAAGTCCAACCTCTTCTTGAAATTTGTTCAGATCCCTGCACAAGGATTTATATCCTGTTCCTTTATCTGCACGTGCGCTTTTTGCAGGACACACCAAAGTTTCACTGGAATATTGCTGACACACTACGCACAATGCCGAGTCTATATCACGAGACGCGTTAACACCAGTACGGAAATCATCCGTAACATTTATGATTTCACATTTCCTCTTCTTGGACAAGGTGATGATTGGTAATGGGATGACTTCAAGAAACTGGTTTATGTCTTCTAAACCTGTAAAACAAAGGAAACCATTATTTTAGAATAAGGTGTATTAGTACATAGTAAACAGGCAATAAACTAAACAAATACATATTATGTCACGTATATTGGTGCAACAAATATCCACTGCAATAAGTAATCTCAATTACATTTACATTTAACATTGGGGTTCATAACTTTGTACGGTCGCCCAAATATGTACCTGGACTTTTGACTATTATAGTTCCATTACTTGAGGTCCAGGCACTTATGTGGGTGATTGTACAACACAAAGTCCGCCCAGTTTTAAAAGTTGCAACATATTAAATTGAAGACGACATATTTCCAACAATTTTGCTCTCTTTACATTTCTTTATTTCTGCAATAATAACGGAGTTGGCCGATTTCAACGGACTTTTGTTTCACCCTATATAATACTAATTACAGCATTCAGTGACAAAAAATGTACCTTTTATTATTAAATATGAGTAATAGGAATTCAAAATTTGATGTGAATCGGTCGTAATCACCGTTTTATGAGCATTTACTGTGAGAAACGGTGTTTCTGTAATGTTCGGGCGGCCATGTTGTATGATGGCGTCACAGGGGCAAATAAAGGGTTTGATGTTTGGGGTCTACATCTAAATTTTATCCTTATGTATTGGTCTACCACGTCGCCAAACGGCATGTTTGTATCACGATTTGCAAGATTCTTCGGTTACCCTACCCCACTATATGGAAAGTTCTATTGAACAGCTATGTCCGTTCGTCTGTCTGTGGATAAATATCAGAACAAATACGATAGCGAGAAATGCTTTTTAAAACCAATTCAGGGTCCCACGAATAGGTTTAATCCCCTCGTCATTTCCGGTTTAAACATCGATTATCATAGAGCAAAAACGGTAACAGATAGCGAAGAGTGCTCAAATTTTGATTTTTTGACAATTTTTTACCCATAAAAGGGATAAGCTGGAGTAGAATTGGTATGATGTTTAAAGCTGTGTAGTGTTATGAAAGTTCCTTATACATGTTTGGGTACATTATAAATCTACTAATGTCGGAATTGATTGTGATAAGACGAACAACACCAATATTTACGTTTATCAGACTTCATGCATTACCATGGTGGGGAAGGGAAAAAAATATTTTGATTGCCTATCAGGTTAGATGGATTAAACGTGTAACTATGGAGGGGGAGATTTTCCCATTAACGCCTCAGGCAATTTTGTTCATATTTCGTAAAGAAATGTTTCAGTAATAACAATGTCCCGACAAAACGTACCAGCGACAAAACGTACCACTTGAATTTTCGCGACAAAACGTACCACTTTTGACGACCTGTCATAAATGACAACCTGTCATGGATTAATTAAAGCATTTCTGATATTTATTCCACGACAAAACGTACCACTTATATAAATTACAACCTGTCTTGGACTAATTAAAACATTTCGGATATTTAATCCGCGACAAAACGTACCACTTCATTTTTTTTTCAGCTTGTTCACAGATTATTCTACAGATCGAACAAACTTCTCTTAAAGGTTCTGTGCGTGACAAACGTAACATTAAACACGTTTATCAGCGAGTAAGAGAACACGTGTCTTCCAAAATACATTAGACCAACGTGGGTGCTTACATATCTAACAAAAGTGAACATAATGTTAAGAAACTACTTCCTCATGAACAGGTAAAACAACGGCAGTATAAGGTTGAGAAGAACCGACAGGTAATGTATCGAGTTGTCAAAGTTTAGAAACTCATTGGTTAAAGAGGGCTCATTTACAGAGGAAATGTAGCAGCCTATAAACTGAAAGACACAGCTATAGATCATGGAAACTTTTTGGGTATTATTCCTTTCTTAAGCAAATTTGATCTTCCGCTTAAAAGTAATTTAGATACGGTCACCGAGAAGAGTCATATACGAGGAAGTAAGGAGGATAGTGGTCGCATAACTTTTACTAAACACGGTGAATTTTGTTTTGAATGCTATCAACACACTTATCAGAGAAGATATTTCGAAAGAAGTCTCTCAAGCTTCAATATTTTCTGTTCTATTAGACACTACTCAAGATATAGTAGTTTCAGGTCAGTGCTCTGTTGTTTTACGGTATGTTGTTTAAATGGTTGTTAAACAAAGTATTGTTGTCATTGTAAAATGCATATCTACCACAGGCCAGTGTCCTTGCGGTTTACTGCTGGAAATTCTGCAGAAGTTGAACCTTGATATTAAGAAGTGTATTGGAAATTGAACCGATGGCTCAAGTAACATGGAAGGACAATATTCGGATTTTTTCAATTCACCTATGATCAGTTACACTGTGATTCAGTTGATTTTGAGTTTAACGGCCCTTTTAGCAGCGAGGCTATATGAGACGGGACATACTGATTTACGGGAAATCCGAAGCACATGAGCTCCTGCCAGGAATTGAACCCAGATCTCCCACGACAAAGGCGCATACGCTAATCGCTTAATCACTAAGAAACTCAGTTACACGTGTGGTATTACGCTCATATACTCAATCATGTCATATGTGATCTGACAAAAAATTGCATTGATTCTGTGTTATTGTTCTGCTGAATGACTGTGCGATATTTATGCGTGAGTCTTATCAGCGAATGGACATTTGGAAGATCAAATGTTAACAAAGGCATCTTACAGTTATTGCGGAAACAAGATGGTAGAAAACACACTGTTTTTCAGAAAAAGTTTGGTCATTTTTCGAACCCAGAAAGTGCTTTGTATATAGAGTTGACCATAATAATTAAGAAAATTGCTTCTACAGAAAATATCAAACCAAAAGCTAGGTATAAAGCGAAAGGATATACAAAAGATCTTCTCAAGTTCAAAACAACTCGGACAGCACAAATGTTCCTTAAGATATTTCAAATG
This sequence comes from Thermobia domestica, assembly GCF_964235325.1. Classification (NCBI taxonomy): domain Eukaryota; kingdom Metazoa; phylum Arthropoda; class Insecta; order Zygentoma; family Lepismatidae; genus Thermobia; species Thermobia domestica. The sequence goes on from NC_137464.1 coordinate 75,970,359, forward strand.
ACGACCTCTCTGTCAACCTACCTTCAAATAGAGAGTGCTGCTAGTGTAGTCCTATCGGATGGTGCAGACTACTCTGTTCCAAGTGAAAAAGTAGAGATGATTTTGAATCCGTTAAGAATGCAGCATTAAGCTTTGCAGAATGGGCCAATAACAAATTTGAAGACTTAGAACGTGATTTATTGCTTTTTTTCTATTGACCTGTTGACAGTTCGCCTTCAGAAATGGACAAAGATTTTCCTGTGAATATGAAGATGAAGCTGCTTCTATCCAATGACCATGTATTGCATCGAAGCATTCAACACAATATTGGACATGGTAGTTTCGAGTATTTCTTCAAGGTTCAAGAAGCAATGTACTTTATGGATTATTTGGACCCTAGACACTTCAACCAAGTAACAGAACTTCCAGACGTGCCTTTCTATAAACTTACATATTTTCTGAAAAATTTCAGTAAAGAAGTTTCCAAGGATACTATAAATGTTTTCTCTTAGACTTTTGAAGGACGTGGATATCCTTGAAAGTCAGTCTTGAAGACGAGCACAACCGAGAAAAAATGACTGTCCTGATGGTGCAAGTGATTCAGAATTAGGAGAAAATACATTTGTTTACACGGAAAGCGAATGCAAAACGTGTTGCAAAATTGTCCAAGGTGCTGCTTTTTAATTTTGCAGAATTGTAAATTTTGCAGTAATACTTATCCAGGTTTCCAGCATGCAAATTTTTATTGACTTTGCCCGTAACTCAGGTAACATGTAAAAGAAATTTTTCAAAACTTAAATAAACTGAAATACATTAAAAATAGGATAACGACTACCATGTCTCAGAACATTTGAAAACATTTATGTTGATGTCTATTGAAAAAGATTTATTAAAAAAATATTTCGAATACAAAAGTGATAGATACAGTAGCATGAAAAACTAGTACACTAAAACATCTGCTAATTTTGTAATATAGTATACGTTCTCCTTGAACTTCATATAATATTTTGAACAATTCAGAATAATATACTGATGAAAGAATATCAGGTTTTAATTGTCAATTGTGAATACTATTGACTTACTGTAGAAAGAAAACTGCAATTGATTTGTGACATTGAGATGCTGGTGGCCCCTGTGGGAGAAAGCGCCCGTGCCCCTCTAATAATGCCTATCCGTCTCTGGTCCAAAGCCTGGATAAAGTGTGATAGAAATCAGCAAATATTCAAATATTGCATATGCAAGATTCTTGCTTGTCTTGGTCTGGCAAGAATCTTGCAGGTATTGTCTTGCTGTTGTTAGAATCTTGCAGGCATGGTCTTAGTCTTAGTCTTGGTCTTGCATCGCTACTTTTCTCACCACCAATCTGTTCAACTTTTAACCTTATTTTGGCCGATATATATATACTTATATACCGTCCTATCAAGTGGTACGTTTTGTCGCCTGTCATTATTTGATGACTGATTAGAAGACTTTTCACAAGTAGCCCTCCAGGCAAGTGGTACGTTTTGTCGCTTGTCATTATTTAAAGTGTTTTTAGAAAACCCTTCACAAGCATCCCTCAGGGTAAGTGGTACGTTTTGTCGGTGGTACGTTTTGTCGCTAGTACGTTTTGTCGCGTATTCCTAATATTCTGCATAACTCGTTTGTCCTGAAAACATCCAGAAGGAGTGGTTTTCTCAACGAGTGATTTGTTTCTGACAATTTTCTTAGTAATAACTAGATACCGAATGTTTAGGCATTAAAAACCTGGAAAATAGGCACTAAAATGTAGCTCGAAGTAATGAAGATATATTAAATACTGAACACAATTAAGAAATAAATTCGTCACAGATAATGTTTCAAGAATATAGAAACATGCCTGTTTGTTAATGTCTTCTTTTACTGTATATATAAAAACGAAGACATGTATTCCATGTGTATTTCATAAATACATTTTATACAGTACTTTATCATTACACATAACAGTCCACGTTTTACAGCACTTTATCAGTACACATAGCAGTCCAAAGTTTTATGGTATTTTATCACTACAAACAACACTTATATTTCTCGAAAGAGGCAGAATTCTTTCTTGAAATATTAAATTATATATTTTCCCAATAAAGTTTTATTTTGAAGAAAATGCATAGAATAGGCAATATTAGGCATTAAAGCAATTATTTAGGCAGGAAGGGGCGAAATATGCAAAATAAGCAAAATAAAATTAGCTTAAATTGAAACTATACCCCTCTGATATAAACTTTAAAACGTTATTTTAATCATATCTTTAAGATTAAGGAATAGGCATTTTGCAATCTCTATTAATAACTGAGACAAATTTGTTCTAGTTTCAGTAATAAATATTTCAGTAGTAACCTTAGAATATGGTATAACTTGCTTGTCCCGGAAAGAAAAATCCAAAAGAGGTTTACTTTGACGGTGATTTTTCCCAACAATTTGCTTAAAAAGACTCGAGCCACTTGGTACAGATTTCATAAATAATTTATAATATACATAAATCATTTATCCCCAAAATTACTGATAGAATAGTTTACCTTTGGGGTAAGTTTTTCTCGATAACCTTCGCAAAAACAATTCAGGAGATGTTTGTTGTTCTTATTTCATAAATAAATGTTTCATGAAAACAGTAACAACATAGCACAACTCGTTTGTTCTGAAAAGATCCACAAGTGATAGTTTCTTCTTGGGGGTGACTTTTTCGAAAACTGTCTCAGAAATTATTCAAACGCTTTTGCTCATAGTTCACTTACATTTATTTCCTTAATAATTCTAATATATGGCATAAGTTATTTCTAAGGAAATATGACTAATGGGTACTTTAATTTTGGACCTAAAATTTCTTCGAACAAATTTTTCCAAAACCCATTTTATTCACATTTTCCAAATAAATGTTTCAGTAATAGCTGCAGTCTAGCACGAGTCAGTTTAAGAAATTCGAGCGAGAAAGTTCAGTGTGTATGTTCCGTACCCTTTCTTAAATATATTTTTAAATGTTATATCTAATAACAATCTTCCTAACAAAATTGAAACTTCTTTTTAAATGTGCCTTGTTGTGGCCAAATGGTTCGAGTGCATTGGTTCTGGATTTGATTCCCGGTAAGAACTAGTGTATTTTCAACCAACGTAAAGGTATAGATGACACGTCGGTGCAAAAAGAAAGTTTTTAAGTAAGCCTAACCAAGCTAATCAATAATACAAAGAAATAATACAATGTTACGAAATTTTCGAAGAAACGTTGCAAATATTAGGTAGGTGAGATTGAAATGTCCAACCGATGATTATCAGTTGCAAAGGTAAAAACGGGAAAAATACAATACTAGATTAATCAGTACTCTGTAGGTAAAGCTATCCTACTAAGAAGTGATTGATATATCAAAAAATGTTGTAATCGCTGGGAGACATGTTAGGAAAATACAGTGGGTGAGAAAGACTCCCTACTCTTCGATTTAGAAATACGGTTTGCGAGATTTTTTTAAAAAATAATAATAATACTGCAAATCATGAATAGTCTGCACCTTCGTTTGAGGGCGAGAATTGAAGTTCGTATGTAGGCTTGCGCTAAAATGAACATTAGACACAATATCTGTTGAACGTTGCTGAGGGCTTGCGGACAGGTTTGCAGTGTAGTTCACGGGGTTCGATATTGTAACGATCCTAGCGAACTCCTGAACCTTCCCCACTGTACACTATAAGTTAAATTCGTGCTTAATAAAAACTTTATTTGTTTAAATTTAAAACTGTTGACCGTTATCACCTGTGCACCACCGGCAACACTTGCTAATAATACTGTTTCCGCCTTTGTTTAAGCCCCATAAATGTCTTTGTTCATAAATTTATTTGTGCACGGTTGTGCATATACGTGGTATGGACATTAAATTTTGACTTCTACGCCATACGTATCTAATTACATACACATCTATAGAATGAACACAACAAACTTGGAAGATATTGTTTGTATATGGAAAATTACACACGCAGCGCTGCAAGAGAGAGCCGTATGTATGGAATACCATACACATGGCCGTCAACGTGCTAAGAAATGTATAATAATAATAATAATAATAATAATAATAATAATAATAATAATAATAATAATAATAATAATAATAATAAACAGAAAATGAAACGATCATTTACATAATTTATAAACATACTGTAAGTTAACATTTATTAACGAATGTAAGTACAATGGGCTTAAGCTATTTCTCTCTCTCACACACACACACTCTGAACGTAACAGCTCTTATTGTGCCAAGGCCTAGAAGAGAACTTGTGGCACTCACGATTTCGGGGTGGTGTGCGGTCAGCACGGTTGTAGGTATATGCTCAATACCAAACTGCACCTACATCTGTAAAAATCATACTTTGAGCAAAATCTGCACATGGAGCTTTTTGAAGGCTTAGCAACGGTATGCACTTCAATGTAACTCCTTAAAGGATGATATGTACTATATATGATTTGAAGTAATAAACCCTTCCCTACTTACAATATTATCCTAATCTCCATCATCGATTACTACCTTTTCTGGTATTTCAGTAACTTCTTGGAAGGGTAACTTTAGCCAGAGACTGCTGACTAAACCTGGTATTGTAGATTTCAGTTTTTACCTTTGAAAGTGACTCATTTAAGATGGACATTTCAGTCGCTCCAACCTCTTTTAAATAATATATCCTTGATATCTTCCTAATATTGTATGCTTTGTTTGAATGATTGATTTATTTGGTTTGGTTTATTTAACACCCCTTTTTATGCGCCGATTTGTTATTTATACTTTAACGTGGAAATCGGGTTTCATACATAAGCCACTTTCCTACAAGAAGCACATAGGAGTTTTTCTTTTCATTTCTTTAGGAATATTGCGAATGGTATGACTTTTAAAACTACGTTTAAAAAAGAATACACATCGACACACAAGATAATAATCTGAAGCCTAGGAAATATATTGAATTGTTTTTAATTTGTTTACACGCTACCAACACAGTACTTATTTTTTTATTCTACTCTTTTAATATAAGCATTTCACACTATTTTCTATTCTCGGATGATACAATTCTAGTTCATGTATATGTTATCTTTGGAAATACAGTAGAGTTTTGCTTATCCGACATAAACAGGCAGGCAGAACGCCGGATAATATGGATGTGTTAAGAAAAGACCTAATAAAATTAGAACTATGATATAGACTAATTTTATCAAGGATGTTACAAAATAGAGGATCTGCCCATACAACAAAATCGTGAAGCCATAAGTCACAGCTTCGCCACACCTACTCTGCCCACTCTGCGCCACTAAGATCGGATTGTTTCGAGCCAACAATCATGATGGAAACGAGCGTAGCCAATCAGATGTGCCGGCTTAGACGATGTTCGGTTGTTTTTTGGCTTCATTCAGTTCATATGATTAAGACAGGTAAGGGCAGATCCTCTATTTTATAACATCCTTGAATTTTACATATTACGCATCTAATAATCATGTTTTATAACATATAAATGCACTGCACTGAAACAGGAACGTACCCAGCGTGAGGTCCTGGGGGCTGTCCCCCTCCCAAACTCAAGCACTTTTTAATAAACTTGTTTTTACCCTTTTGAGGTTCTTTTATATCAATTTACTTTGAGTCAGTGTCCAAACTTTGGGCAATGTGTTGTTGTCTTGTTATAATTCTAAGAACATACCGTAATGCCATTGATTCCAGGTGGAATAAAAGAACACTTTTAAATAGGATTAACATTTTGTTTCCGTTTTGATTATAGCTTTAATGTATTAGAACGATACACTCATTGCCTCCTTGCTATTTTTGTTTTGTGATATACGTAGCAGACAATTTTCCTTAGTTATAGTATGTATTTCGAAAATATGTTTTATTTTGTTTGTGCTACAACGCAGTTTGTCCAAAGTAAACCAGTTTATAAATGAAAAGTATGAAAAGTTCAAGAGAAATACAAAACTGTATTATTATTATTATTAGTAGTAGTAGTAGTAGCAGTAGTAGTAGTAGTAGTAGTAGTAGTAGTAGTAGTAGTAGTAGTAGTAGTATTGATTTTTATTGATATTTTTAAAATATTAGAATTACGTGCTTACGAGGATTCGTATTGGGACCCCTCCGAAAAGAAAACCTGGATAGTATCTGCACTGAATTATAGACATACGAGACATAGGGTAGACCGGCGCGCTAGGCGATAGACTCCAGAGCATCAAAAAATAGATTAAGACCAGGACTTGCAGTTCTTCTTACCGATTGATGCTATTTCTTTTATCTGCAATGATATGTCAGATAATACGGTTTGTGGAATAAACAAAGGTCGGATAAGCGAGACTATGGTGTATTAGTGTTTCACGTACCTAAACCTGTAAAATATTTTTTATAAAAAAATATCTTTCATTCCCTAGCTAAATTGATGGGTATGGTCGCTCACCTTGCCTTATAAAATATAGTCTTATAAAGAAAATATATATTTTAGCTGAATGCTAAAGAGAAACAAACTTCAATAATTTTCTAAAGTTTTCTTTTTAAAGTAATGGCAAACTTGCCATTTCATCACGATAAATCACGTTTGATAGTAAGATGTCTGTTTCTAGTCTGCATATTTCCTTCACACTTTGTTAGAGACAAGATTGTTCTGTTTCCAACAAAAGAGGATAAGGGAAGAAGCTGTACAAGAGCATAAACCGAAAACAATAGCTACTAACAATAGTACTCTAATCCTGAATAAATACGTCATTAAAGGAAAATATCAATAAGTTATTTCCTTATTATATTGCTTCGGTTCTTATTAACATGAAAATTATACACTTCTATTGTTTTGTAAAAAAAAAAAAAAAAAAAAAAAGATTGAATGGGATTCGATCTGGTATCAAAGTAGTATAAGAACTAATAGTCCACCACGATACCCACCTAACCATGGGAACTGCTTTTTGTTTGTTCCCTTTTTCTTAACAAATAAATGCTAATAGCCACAGCGCATGTCACTTCCAACCCCAAGACAAGAGATTACCTGTTTGTTTCTATATTTCCGTGGTTACAGAAGTTAATTTATATTTGACAGACAAAACCGAGCATAATTTTGTTTTCTTGCTTATATTTTTATTTGATTATATTATTTGGAAATATCTCAGATGGATTGCTTTCTATTATCTCTACTTAGTAATAACAAAATGTTATCCATAAATGTAAGGAAAATGAAATAAATGCGAAAATTCGTAAGTTACAGTATACGCGCTTTTTTCTTTTTTTCTTTTTTTTTTCTTTTTTTTTTTTTTTTTTGTTGTTGAGCATAAGGGGTACATAAATTTTCATCAAAAGGGAGGTTCAAGCACTCAATCTTATGCCCTTTAAGTGTGACTTTTTTGTACATACAGAATGACTGTTAATCTTGGTACGTCCTTGTTATTTTTAAACCAATAGACAAAAACGAAATTTCGTACCATGTAGACATCGGAAGATGATATTGTTTGACGTACTCTACAATACCACTATGGTAACAGAGCTACCAACCCAACATAAAGTTATAATTTTTCAACTGACACTACGTCTGGTTACTACACATTTAAAATCTGCATGTCAAACGAAAACTTACGATACCACACTTATCGTTCAGTGTTGCAAACTAAGAACGCCACAGTGTCACAAACATCCAAATTCTAAATGTCTCTCATGTAGTAATAACGATAGTGAATCAGATGGGTCAATGCACACCCAAAATACTTTAGTGTCTAATACTATGATTATAACATGATGGGTTTCGAATGAATAGGGAAAAAGTTACAAGAGATTAAAAATTTGACTTTCTTCAGAAAACTTTATTTCAAAAAAGTGCTTAGATAAGTATCATATACAATTACATGGTTTGTTTTCAATAGATATAAAGATTATAATACCTGTTACAGGTATTTGATATTTCAAACAGTTCTGGAGATATCGTAAACATGGGTAAAGTTTGCAACACTGCGTAAACTTTTGCAATTCCGTGAACTTCTACGGAATTACATCTATCAAAAAGTATTAAATTGTAATACTATAGAAGCAAAGTAACCCAACAATTGTTTTTAAAAGTTCCCACAAACACGCCATTTTATCATAATTTTTACCATTCTTTTCAGACCTCCTGAACGATTTGAGATACCATACTACTGTTAATTATGGTATCTCAATTATATATATGAATACCATTATGATCTTTATGTCTATTGAAAACTAAGTAATTGGATGTGACACTTATCTAGGCTAAATACTTTTTCAAAATAAAGTTCTTTAAAAAAATTAAATTTTGAATTCCTTGTAACTTCGTTTCTACTTGTTCGAAATACGCAATATGACGAACACTTTGATATTAAGAAACTTTGTATGTGCATTACCCAGTTTGCCTCACTTACGTTATTAGATCTCCAATATTTGATTGTTTTTCAATATTCGTGATACTGTAGCATGCTTAGTTTGTAACACTGAATAACAAGTGTGGTATTGTAAGCTTTAATTTCACATGTAAATTTTAAATAGGCCTATGTAATAACCTGATGTAGTGACATTTGAAAAACCATAACTTTGTTGAGTTAGCAACATTGCTATTCTGGTTGTGTTGCAGAATATATCATAAATGTGTTCGATATTTGAATCGTACGAAATTTCATCGATTTTTATAGATTAATTTAAAAGTTACATGGGCGTATCAAAATAAATGGTACACTCTGTTTACCTTAATCTTAGGAATACCAAGGGGAGGGGGGCTCCTTGAACCCACAAGGAGCTTTTGTTACAAAATTCCAACAAAATGTTCGCAGCCAGTTGTTCTTTATTGATTATTTGATTTTTGATTAATTACAGTTACTTAGGCATTTTGCAATAGTGATATAAAAAATAGTTCGTAAGTAGCTTAGAAAATAGGGTAGTTGGTCCGAGGAGCCCCCTCTTGGGACTACTTGCAACTATTTGATTTAATCTAAGTACCAGAAGTTATCTGACCAGAATATCAAAGTTATTTTATCTCCTTAAATACCGTCAAGTATCTGACCACACTGCCCAACCAGACAACAGTTTTGCTATTGACAGCAGATTAGTTTTTATACATTTTCTTGTCAGCTCAACATCAACAAAGAATATTACAGCTTCTTGTAGAGAAAACGAACCACATATAAAATTATATTTTATGTACACCCATGTCCAAAATTATTGTCGCATGTCTATAAATATGTTGTTGTAGGAATATAATTTGATAACGAATTCGCCTGGTGTTTCTTATAATGTTAGTATTTGTATAATCGCAAAGATATGTATGTGGCAAATTTCATATCAAAAGAGCAGTAAATAAGAACGTTAAAACGAAAATAAAACTTTCTTGTATATTTACCATTTCGTTTTACTCACACTAATTTTCGTATTTATAACTCTTTTCCTATGAAATTTACTCGTACATTTCCCGATTATACGCATTGTATCAGTATTAAAAGTATCCTACAAAATCATTATCAAATTATATTCTTACAGAAGACAGTTATAGATATGCGACAATCATTTTGGACATGGGTGTACAAGAGTACATGGATGCTTGTGTTAACAAAATTTGAAATAATTCCTGTACCCTTAACTTTCTCTCTCTCTCTCTCTCTCTCTCTCTCTCTCTCTATATATATATATATATATATATATATATATATATATATATATATATATATATATATATATATATATATATATATACATACATATATATATATACATACATATATATATATACAGGATAAGTAATGAGTGGGTTCGAGGAGTTGCCCCTTGGGATGGGAATCCTAAAATAACTTGCGATTCTTAGGGTTAAGATAGTAAATGTTTATATTCCCCGCAATATGTTGCTCAAGAGGGCGTTTTAAACCCCGATAGATCCTTGCGTATTTCACTGTAGTCAAACTTCAACACTGGGAAACGAGACCATGAGAAGCGAAAGTATGCACATTACACAGTTGGTTCCGAAGGAGTGATTACTTAAATTAGAAAACATTGTGAATGTATCAGAATTCTTATGGAGTACTCGGTACATGAAATTGAAATCACAAATTGCATGCTCTTACTTTCCTCGATAATTGAAATCTATGACGTTTTGGCAGGAACCTGTATAGCACAGCCGCCGCGATCAATGTTGCATCTACGAAGCAGATTTGTAGGAGACACGAAAACAGCTGTGTCGTAATCTCGTTTCATGACATTTTTCACGCTGTCCCGACGCCGAAGGAATGTTTATCTCAAAATATTTTGAATTAATTTTAAAAAGATACAAACTCTGTCAAGTTATTAAACTATTAAGCACATATTATGAAATGTACGGATTTATATTGAAATTAAATTATAATTTCAATCTAATTGCCATTATAATAAAACACGCCATCTGCAGGTGTTTTATTATAATTCACACTAAAATAATAGGTCTTACATTCACTAGGATTCGTATTTACAACAGTGTCCTAAAACCCACCTGACCTTGACTTTTAAACAAATAATAAATCAATATCGTTATTCACATGTTGTTTTCGCGGATCGATTTTTTCTTGCTCCGTGACCTAACACGGAAGACTTCAAGAAGAGCAGACACCAGTCTATTTAGCTATATCAAGCTCAACAAACGTCAAATATTCGTGTCGTTTGCATTTCCGGAGAGAATTAAACATATTAGTACAAATATTCCTGCTATACGACAGGCTAGTTTGAAGAAGATCAAGAGTGGATTTTGCACTTGGCAGGTAAGTAAGCCTAATAATTATTGTTTTTTATTCTTGTAATTAACACTTATGTATTAGCTACAACAGAAGAGGTGCGAATTCGAATAAACACTTGGGGAAATTGTCAAGAAGATATAAGTTGTCCTTGAAGATCGGTCTAAAAATGGAACGCACTACTTGGACAGGTTTCAAGCACAACAGTTTTACAGGCCTAAAATTACTTCAGTTTCTAGTGTGTTTCTTAATGTTAAACATTCATTGTCGTAAATACTCGTGGATTTTTTGTAAGAACTATAAATCTTACGGTAATTGTGTTCCCAAATATTGCTGTTCAATGACACTTACCTAGTTGAATTCTTAATTACAGTCCGCAATGCCTGGAAGTATGATTGAAAATCAGAATCAACTTAATCCAACAATGAACTCCAAATGTAAAACAGTTCGTCTACCTTCGGGTCATGATATGCCTATTATTGGACTAGGGACTTGGCAAGTAAGTTGTAGGTTTATGGCTGTCGTATTTAAATATTAAAACACTCATTTCTCTCAGAATGTGAATTAAATGTGGAATGGAACACTCATTTAAAGTGTGTAGACTTGATGATGCAGAGTTTGTAACTGAACAGTGTTGCATGTTTTGCTGAAACTTATTGACAGCTAAATTAGTTAATACGGCAGAATGCGTATTTGATTCGTACAAATGCAAATTTCAATCAGAAAATCTTAAACTGTGTTTAAACAGTGAAAATGTATATACATATTTCATTAGACTTAAGGGTCTTTTTTAACTTAAGAATAATATGCAAGAGAATTGACTTTTGTATTTTCATAATAAGTATTTGAATTTTATGTTCATATGCAGTATAAAATTGTATAAAATCAATATGAAGAGTTTAAGTTTGTCGTATTGGAAAGATTTCTGTTAGTCATTACAAATAAGGAGTTGGTTGACATGACAAAATGACAGCTAAGAGCAGTAGCGAATCTAGAAGGTAAAATTGGGGGGAGGGGGAGCAGCCGGAATTCAAACTATGATAGATATATCATGAGTTTACTATAAACATTCAAAAATATATAAATAATAGCTTCAATGTCTTTTGTCATTCAAAAAACTGGGCGGCTTAGGCCCCGGGATAGATCCGCCATAGTGCCTAAGAGCAGGTAGACTCTACTATTAGCCTTGATATTATTCAGTTCAAATAATTCTACATTTGATTTTGTTGATTCGTTTGTATTTGTGTTATTTTCAGCATCGAAGCTCCATATAATGAGCCAACTTAAAGTGGGATATGAATCATTATATTACAATCGATGCAGGGGCGTCATTTCAGACTTCGCTTGGGGGGGGCAAGAGCACCACCAACACATGACTTTCACGTTTTGTACTAGTATATTAGTTGACTCGGGGGGAGGGGGCAATTGCCCCTCCTGCCCTGCCCAAATGACGCCCCTGAATCGATGCTTTTCTTTCGGGAATCGAATACGATTTCATGCATCAATGACACGCATTTTCGACACGAATGAAAAATTAACTGAGATCTGTCAGTTTTACGTCTCATAATTATGCCGGCTAGGCTAAAGGAGACGATAAGAATGATAAATGAATGAAATGATGGAATAAATAAGTGGGAGAAAACGGGAGAACTCCGAGGAAATCCATGCACACCCTGTTTGTCCACCACAAAGTCCACTGGGCGCTAGCTGGGATCGAATCAAGGTCCCCGTGTACCAGAGGTGAACGCTTTACCACTGAACCACCGCAGCTCCCTTCAACGCCAATGAGGAGAGGAAACGTACCGTATATGCTAGGGTGAACAGACTTCCCGTTTTTAAGGAAGACGTCCAATGTTCCGATGAAAATGCAAACGGGATGCAAAACATCCCGTTAATATAAAGAGCGCCCCGTTTTGTCTCCTAGTTAAATAATTCCTATGTCTTTCTTGTATGGGCTTCAACAGTTGAAAAAAGGAACAATCTTATGCAATAATCTCAGAAATAATAATAATAATAATAATAATAATAATAATAATAATAATAATAATAAATACGTATATAAATTCAAGGAGACAATCAGTGGCGTATTTAGAGGGTGGCTATCGGGCTCAAGCTCCCCGAAATAATTTCATTATTACTTTTTGGCTTTATACGTACAACACAAATACTTCTTAGCGATTCTCAAGCTCTCTCCCGCCCCCGAAACAAGACTCTAAATATGCCAGTGGAAACAATTGATACCCCTAATTCTGGTTCCTGATAAACGTTAATTGATATAGCGTAAAAATTACAATTGGAATAATCTATTAAATAGAAATTGATTATTTTGAAAGGCTAGATAACTTCTTCCTTAGTGGCACGAATAATAATAATTACTATACCTGGGGCAGTAGTTCTCAACATTTTTTGTCTGACGACACTTTACTGAACGTCCAGGCAGGACACACTTGTTTGGTATTTTCATTATGAATAATAATAATAATAATAATAATAATAATAATAATAATAATAATAATAATAATAATAATAATAATAATAATATATCTATTAAAATAGTGAAACCAACTAGTTTTTATAAGGACTCTATAGCACTGATCATTATCGCTACCGCTGAAGGTATTGACTTTTACAGTCTGTATTCACGACATACCTTAGGAGACTGCGTGACACCAACGTGTCGCGACACATCGGTTGAGAACCACTGACCTAGCGGATGGTCAAATTACGCCAGTTTGCCAAGTGTTCCGTATTTATTTATTTATTTATTATTTTCTAAATTTAATCATATTACTGTATGTCAATATTCAAACATTTTTTACGAGTATTTGAATAATACTTCAAACGCTATAGTTAAATACTGTATACGAATATGTATTCTGTGTCGTGTGGCTGTGCATTTTTATTATGGCAGGTATGTTTAATGAATTATTTTTAATGCATTATTCTGCATCGTAAATGCATTATTAATATTCTGCATTACTCTTAAGCGTAATTCTGTTTACCCGGGAAGCGACGCTTTTACAGCTTCCGTGGGCGCTATACCCGTGAGTTATTCTACTGCCTGCATATCTTTCTGTTGAGGACTAGAATTCCAATCACGGAATGGCTGTTATGTATTGCCCTTTTACCATTCGTTATTATTATTATTATTATTATTATTATTATTATTATTATTATTATTATTATTATTATTATTATTATTATTATTATTATTATTATTACTGAACATCATCGTGGCAAAGCAGTTAGCGTACGCTCCTTTGGCGTGGGACTCGAGTTCGATTCCCGGCGGGATCTCATGTAGTTTGGATTTCACGTTAAACTGTAAGTCCACGTCTCACATAGTCTCGCTGTTAAAAGGGAACCTAAACTCTAAATCAGATCAGATCAGGTTATTACTATTATCACCATTCATTTATCGTGGCCCTCCCCACTGGCTTTGTGGTTAGAAATATTTCAGTTTAACGTCCCACAATAATGTCATGTCCGTTAGGCTAAGAGAAATAAATGATTACCGTAAGGGAATGATGATGGAAGAATTGCTAGATTAAAAATGTGGCAGGAACTATCACGTGAAATCCCACGGACTCGACGTCGCCCACCAAAAACTTGTTTGACCGGGGATCGAACCGAAGACCCATGCACCAGAGGTAAGCGCTCTACCACTGAACCACCGTCCCCCCTCCCCCGCCACGTACTGATTAGGACGCACTCATTCGGTGTGCAAGATCCCGGGTTCACTTCCCAGTGGGAGTCTTGAAGCTTGAATATATTAGTATTCTTTGCTAAAAAAAAAAAAAAAAAAAAAAAGACGCTAAACTACAACCAGCCATCATCTCCTTTAACCGAAGGGCACAGTGGTGAAACATAAAACTCGTACGAGATTTGTCTGAGAACAGCCAGACCAGTAGCACTGACAGTGTATTTCTAATCCAAAAATATCCTCTTCAAAGTATACCCTCTGTACTCTTTAACACATTTTTTTCATTCGTCTCTGTCACGCCTTTATGCAGTGCTGGAAGGTCGTTCCGAATATCCGTCGTTACGACTTTCTGATGGATTTTGTGCGCTCGTGGTATATTTTTATACCATGAGCGCACACAGCCACTCGCTTATGCGCTCTTGACCAACGGATGCTCGAATTATCATTTTCTGGAAGCAAGCCTGAGAGCGCGTTTACTAGTGGTTAGGGTTTTTGCGGAGTGCTTCCTCATTGTCATTGGGCGAATGTTGAGGTGGCTTCTTTAAATATAGGTTTTCTCTGACTTCTTTCTATTTTATTTCCAATTGTTGTTGCAATTGATTGTTAATGACTACAATGTAAATTACCTTTCCAGACTGAAGCTAAAAGTTTGTCTCGGAAATAGATAACTTCAAATGTACTGGCCAGATTATACATACAATATAACGAACTTAACATACAAGTAAAAAATGCTAGAATGTTCAATGATAAAAAGGTTGCCCCTACAAACAGTGGCGTACGCAAAAGGAGTTCCAGGTTTTAATCCTTCTCCTTCCTTCAGAAAGATATTATGAAAAAAAAAAACTCCTGAAGATATAAAAAGGATCACGCTATCGCCACCGTTAAAGTCACCATTACCCATGAAGGTGTTAACGTATTGACTACATTAACCAACTCGGCTGAAGTAATCGTTCTAACCATAAGGTGCATTTCAAAAAAAAGGACGACAATTTTTTTAGGCAAGGTTGGAAATACTGGTGGAGTTAAGCGTGTGCAGAAGCTTGCTCTAGGTGCCTTCCATTTCAACTCAGGCAAAAAAATATAAAATTGTACCATCACCATCTCAGATATTGTTGAAACTTTTTTTATAGCAACTATAGACATTTTTTTGAAGAGACCCATATTTTTTTGTTTTGTCGAAAAAAAATTTCCCACCAAGTAATGGGCCATCAAAGACGGGGAGTACAATTTATGAATTGTAGAAGACATGGAAAATGGTCAACTTCGGAGCCTCACCATTCGGCTATGGAGATAGGTAGAGTTATAATTCTTGTTGTGGTATGTACATAGGGACATAAATAAACTATATTTTATTATAGTTTGGTTTGCGCATGCGTATCTTTTTGTACGTACATAAATTAACAAATGCACGTCAATTTATCTGAAAAGTCGAAGTTTGCGAATTTTTTTCGAGCAATTCCGGTTCGAATTTTAAAATTCTGTTTTCACGATTGGTAAGACCTGATTACCCGCTTTCCGAAAACAATTTTGTATCGCTTCTGTGTGCAACCGTTTTGTCGCAAAAAATTCGAGAAATTGTAAAATTTTCAAAAATCGACATTTTTGGGCGCCATTTTCTTGAAAACACCATCTTTTAAAATTCTGAAATTTTGTCAGATGGTTCAACTTTACATGAATAATAAACACACCAAATACCATTCTCGACCAATGCTTCATGAATTAACTGCAGCCTTTTAAAGTTAGCGAAATTTCGTTAACTTTGATGTCAGTTAGCAACACTGGGAACAATAAAAGTGCAATGATTTGATGATGTTTGTGGTTCACATTCATTAAATGAAGAATAAAAGGTTTTCTTGACTGTTTTTTGCTTTATTATTTTGATCAAGAAGGCTCTCTGAAATAGTAAAATGAGCTTCCCCCTACTCTTCCGTTTTCTTAAACCGTAATAATCTGAGGTGGAATTCTGCCCTCTCTACCTCTAGTATTCTGCCCTTACAACAGAGATAGAACTGGCCGAGTATAGTTGCGTACATGCGAGTAGCAGTAAGGTGAAATGGCTCTCGTAATACAAAATCCACCCATCTGTCATATAATTTCTAAACGTCAAAATACAGGATGCTGCTGACATTTATTGGGAATTGTGTGTCAATAATAAGTGAAGGAAAGGTCGGACAATGGTGCAGAGAGTTCCTGCAAGGGTGTTTAAATGTTTATGACAACGAATGTAACGGAAAGCCTAGTGTTTAGACGGGCGATTTTGTGGAACACGTTAGCGAGAAAGTGCGATCCAATCGCTGGTTCACAATAACGGAACTCGCCGAAGAGTTTTCAGAAGTGTCTGTGAAAACAGTGGCTGACAAGCTGGGTCATCACAACTGTATGCCAACAATTCTGAGAGATGACCTTGGAGCTTTGCTGGCGTCTACTATTAATCCAATGTTCTCGGGATTGTTGCCAGAGTGAGTATTGCTGTGCTGAGCTTTCGTTACCATACAGCGGCAAGGGGCCGGCAACATCTTCAGAACTATGTGTGAAAGTGTGCTGGTCGTACAGTTTATGTTGTGGTCTTTAAGAATCGCTGTGTTCCTATTGGTTGTTTTTGTTGGCCAATGGCGTGGTCTGATTTTGCTGGTGGAAACTGCTCTCTGATTTGCTAATGGTTCTTTTCGTATTGAGAAGCTGGATCCAGATGTCAGATAGATGATAACCTTCGTCTCTGTTGATGGATGGTCCTATCTTCTTGTTTACCCTTCTTTCTTTCTATCTACACATAATACCAGATTCGCGTGTATATGTCTTCCGTTAAGATAGAGGCCGCGGTACACACACTCCCCCACCGACAGATACTATAGGTTACTAACAGCATGGAGGAGAGGCATGTAGAATGTTGGTTGATGCCTTACTCACTATCCAGGACACGGGCTTTCCTGAGGGGCGTCCTTACTTATAAATTTTCTGTTTCTGTTTCTGATGGATGGCTTGTATGTACGGATGAATAGAGATTCATGTATTTTCCTGTCCCAGAACTGTTTGCTTTTCTTTAGTACTTCAATTTGGTCCCACATGGCCGTATGATTGTATTGTATGCAGTGTTCGCTTATTGCAGATTTTTCAGGTTGTTTAAGTCTGGTGTGTCGCTGATGTTCTTTCATTCTCTCTTCAATGTTCCTTCCCGTTTCACCTATGTAAGGCGCGCTATACATTACGAGATCAATCCTAGGAAATATCTTAGGATTTATCTTCGGAAAAATGTTATGACATATCTTGTAGGAAATCTTACCCTTGTGTGCCATACACGTGAAGATTTTTCCTGTCTGACCGAATGACCTATATCAACATTGTGAAAAAGTTCTATTTAATAAAAGTATAAAGTTGAAGAATTACTATGCTAACCACACTGCACATCCCACTGATATTAATATCAGGCGCTATATTGTTAAATTGGATACCTCTAAAAAAAAGCATGAGTCAGAAGGGTGCTGGTATACTTTTGGCGCACCACATTTTAGAAGATTTACAAGTAAAATTTAATAATTTGCATGAAAAGACATATTTATAAGGAACAAATTTTTTGGAAGCAACATAATTAAATACAAAGTAATACACCTGTATTTTATGTTTACAACTGTAGGGTTACTAGTGTAAAATCATTATAAATGTTTTAACGACGGTTAAAATAGGTGAGACAATGTTTAACAGAAAGGGTCCAGCTATGTTTTCTAAGAAATGCTACAATTTCGGTAGTTTATATTCACATTAGTTTAGTTTAGGTTGGTTCAGGTTAGTTACGGTTATGTTACGTTAGATTATATTGGTATATGGGTCCAACACAATTTTCAAAAAGTGATAGAATTTCGCTTACTTCTATTAATATTAGGTTAGTTTAAGCTAGTTAACTTCATTAGGTTAGATTTAGTTAGGTTGTGTTAGGTCTAAGTGCTTGCATCTTCCATTTCTCCTGTAAATTTTGTATGTTCTGCTTACTTCTGGACCCCTTCTGCGAAACTTTTACGTAAGTGAGTGCATATGAAAGTTGACCGGTGATACTATTTTCCACCACCGGTGTATTTCTGCATAGTTTACAGAAGCTATAATTTATGTTTACGAGTGGAGCGCTACTACCACGATACAATGACAAGTGCTATTCAAACTCTTATCATTGCCAAAACCCACTCGTTTTCACTACATCAACTGACGCGCCTGCTTCCTTCGCTCGCACCCCCTCACTGACGCTCGGGACCCCGCTTAGCCCTGCTCTGGCTCGGTTAAATAGCATTCGTACTTTCTAGAAACAACCTAGCACAACTTGGTTTGCGTTTTTTGCACTATAGTTTTTATACTATATATATATATATCTTGACCCCGTATTTGTACGCAAATCGTAAAAGAATTGTAGTTTAGTAACAATTGCTCTTGTTGGTTCCCTTCAGGGATTTTATCTATGCTATGTAAGATATTTTCATGTCGGTCAACGCAAATCATTTAGGAAATAGTGACAAATTATAATTTTTCAACAATTATTTCGAGTGGTACATCTAAAGTAAACCTGCACGATCAGAAGATACCTCATCATTTGTGTTTTCATTTGTTTTGTTTTCACTTTCTCTCACCTGATGTCGCTTAAATCGAAATCTTACGAATTTTCTTTCCGAAATAGAGCGTGCTCTAAACAAGAGAAATCTCATAGGATCGTTCAGAACACAGGAAATGACATGGGATCTGTTGCCATACACGTTGAGATTTTGACTCTAGGATAAATCGTAAGAGATTTCCTAGGATCTATCTTATAGTGTATAGCCGGCCTAAGTGGCGTTACATTCACAGGTGATCCTATGGATGCCTGGTGTCTTAGCACAGCAATACTCACTCTGGCAGCAATCCCGAGAACATTGAATTAATTCTGAGAGATGCTCTTAAAGAGCAAATAATGACAGATGCAGTGACTTCACTGTTGGGAGAATGGGATGACTTTTTTTTCTCATATAGTGACGGGGGATGAAACCTGGATATCGTACGCCACTGCACTGGGAAGTCAAAGCAGTAGTCAATACTATGGTGGCACTCTGGTCCTCCTAAGCGAAGAAATTCAAACATCATCAGTTCACAGAGTCATGGCAACCTTGTCTGGGGATCAATCGACGGAGATGAATGCAACGCTATGGAAATAATCTGATTTTCAATGTCTGCCTATACACAGCTACTCGTATTGTTGAGACAATTCAAAGATTTTGATGAAAATTATTCACTCATTCCCTTTACAGCCCCGACCTTGTACTCAGGGATTTATTTCTTTTTCATTGCCTGAAAAAGTGGTGTGCACTGAAGCTTTAGAGCGACCTTGAAGTTCTAAAGATATCAGTTCTACACTGGCTGCGCTCTCAGGTAGCAGATTTTTACTCAGAGGATATACGGAAGCTAATGCCACGCTACCAGAAATGTGTGGAGGTTTATAGTGATAACAATGAAAACTAGCCAAGATACATATATACTTGTATATAAATCACAATAAATTTCTTCTTCTGTCAGTTTTAAATAGTCCCTTTTTCTTCGACATGCGACTTATATCTATTCCAAAAAAAAAAAAAAAAAATCGCCTTCATTCGAGTTCTTATGTGAAGTAACGGACAGACGGTTGTACAAACCTTTTAATCTTAAGTCTTATTAGCATATGTGTCCTAATGAACGTGCAGCAAAACTTCTGAACTTGGAACTTCAAATATCCTTGATGAAATTCTCTGCACACCACTGCCACCGACAGGCAAGAGGTGGCTCAGTGATAGAGCGCTCTCCTCTGGTGCGAGTGGTTCCAGGTTTCACCATAGATCACATATGAGCTTCTTTCATATTCGTTCGCTTTCGGGCCGCTGTGGCTCAGTGGTAGAGCGTTCGCCTTTGATACATGGGGTCCCTAGTTCGATCCTAGCCTGCGTCAAGGGGACTTTGTGATGGAAAAACACAATGTAAGTAGGTTTTCTCAGGGTTTTCATTCCTTCCACATTATTCATTCTACCATTCCATTTATTTCTCATAATCACCGTCTCCTTTAGTCGATAACGGTGGGACGTAAAATTGAAAAAAAAAATCATTTCATTTTTTTATTCGCTTTTATTAATCATCCTTCTCTTTTAGCCTACAGTACATAATCGAGGGACGTAATACTAGAAATTCTATCTCATTCCCAACAAGATTTTAGTCCTTGGACAAGATCCAACTTTTTTTTTCTTATATATACACACACAGCAGTAAGTGTACTCTAATGAGACACTGAATTCTTGCATTGGGTAATTACAACTACTTAAACATCTTCACGCCTTTTAGAAATGCTAATCGCGCGGTAAACAGCCTAAGAAGAGAGTAAGAGCCAAATTACTGTTTAAGAAAATAGCTCAGAGCCTTCATCAAACAAACACCTAATTTTACATATACTTAATGCCTCGCGGATTCAAGAAACTACCTGTCATACCAATTACCTTAGCGTACCCTTTCATAATCTACAAGAGACTATTGTTGCCTACGAGATGAGAAATGCGTTTTCAAATTCGAGACGAGGTGAAATCATGACAATTCTCATATCGTTTTAGTAGTAGGGGTCCCCGTATGGCTTAATGGCTCAAAGGTCAAAGGTCAATGACCTTGGCCCGGGGTCAATGACCTAGGGGTACCTAGGACCACCCCCTCTACATTTTGGCAGGGGTACCTTGGCCCACCCCCTAAATTTTGGCAGGGGTACATAGGACCACCCCCCTTAAATTTTGGAAATTGCCAAATCTAAAAATTTGGTATGGTAGCCTAGGACCATAGTATGTACCTCTATCAGTATTGGGTGTCTATGTCGTTCCCTTTTATGGGTAAAAAATTGCCAAAAATTCAAATTTCGGGGTTTTTTGACCTAATTTATCCCCTTTGATGAGGTATTATTACCCTATATAGTTATATGGGCGTATACAAGGGTCCATTACCTTTCATAACATATGGGTATATTAATGCACCCCTTGAAAAATTTGGGAGGGGTACCTTGGCCCACCCCTTAAATTTTGGAAATTGCCCAATTTCAACATGTGGTATCATAGTACAGGACCCTAATATGTATCATGATAAATTTGGGTGGTCTACCTCATTCCCTTCTAGGGGTACAAAATTGCCAAAAATATAAACGTAAGCAATACGTTGTACCACGTGTTTGGATTTTCGACCTAATTTATCTCCTTGGATGAGGTCCTATTACCTTATATGATTATATGGTCATGTATAGGGGTCCATTACCTTTCATAAGACATGGGTATATTAATGCACCCCGGGAGGGGTACCTTGGCCCACCACTTAAATTTTGGAAATTGACCAATTTCAACATTGGGTATTATAGTATAGGACCCTAATATGTATTATGATAAATTTGGGTGGTCCACCTCATTCCCTTTTGGGGTACAAAATTGCCAAAAATATAAACGTAAGCAATACGTTATACCACGTGTTTGGTTTTCGGCCTAATTATGTGCTTGGATGGGGTCCTATTACCTTATATAGTTATATGATCATGTATAGGGGTCTATTACATATCATAAGACATAGGTACATTTGTGCACCCCGGGAGGGGTACCTTGGCCCACCCCTTAAATTTTGGAAATTGACCAATTTAAACATTTGGTATTATAGTACAAGACCCTAATATGTATTATGATAAATTTGAGTGGTCCACCTCGTTCCCTTCTAGGGGTACAAAATTGCCAAAAATATAAATGTAAGCAATACGTTATACCACGTGTTTGGTTTTTGGCCGATTTTATTCCATTTGATGATGTGTTATTACCTTATATGTTTACATGAGCGTATACAGGAGTCTATTACCTTTCATAAGACATGGATATATTGATGCACCCCAGGAGGGGTACCTTGGCCCAACCTTTAATTTTGGAAATTGCTTAATTTCAACATGTGGTGTCATAGTACTGGATCCTAATATGTATCATGATAAATGTGGGTGGTCCACCTCGTTCCCTTTTAGGGGTACACAATTGCCAAAATATAAACGTAAGCAATACGTTATACCACGTGTTTGATTTTGACCTAATTTATCTCCTTGATCAGGTCCTATTACATCATATAGTTATATGGTCATGTATAGGGGTCCATTCCCTATCATAAGACATAGGTACATTTGTGCACCCCCGGGAGGGGTACAATGGCCCACCCCTTTAATTTGGAAATTGCTCAATTAAACATTTGGTATTACAGTATAAGACCCTAATATGGATCACTATAAATTTGGGTGGTCCACCTCGTTCCCTTTTAGGGTACAAAATTGACAAAATATAAACGTAAGCATTACGTTGTACCACGTGTTTGGTTTTTGACCTAATTTATTCCTTTGGATGAGGTCCTATTACCTTATATGGTTATATGGTCATGTATAGGGGTCCTCGCTATCATAGTACATGACCTCAATATGTATCATGATAAATTTGGGTGGTCCATCTTGTTCCCTTTCATGGGTAAAAATTGCTAAAATATAAACATAAGCAATATGTTGTACCATGTGTTTGGTTTTTGCCCAATTTCTCCCCTTTGATGAGGTTCTATTACCTTATATGGTTATATGGTCATGTATATAGGTTCATTTCCTATCATAAGATATGGGTACATTGACGCACCCTTTAAAAATTTGGGAGGGGTATCTTGGCTCATCCACTCGGTTTTAGAAATTGTTTAATATAAGCATTTGGTATCATAGTACAGGACTTCAATATGTACCACTATAAATTTGGATGGTCCACATCGTTCCCTTTCATGGGTAAAGAACCCATTGGTATTCCTCTTATGACCAAATATTCAAAATTTAAAGGTTATTGACCGGCTTTATTATTGAATAAGTACAGGATTTATTACTTTTTCATAAGACACAGGTGTATTTGTGTACCAATCTTAAATTTTGGGAGGGGGTACATTTCTTATTGTCATATCAATAATTGGTAATTGTTCTTAAAATTGGATAGTATCACATTCATTGGGTAAATCATTGTCAAATATGAGTATGATCACGTGATCAGTTATTAACCTATGATGGGATTAGGAGTCCAGAACATTGGTACATTGAAACTTTGTAGGATAATTTGAGAATTGTCAAATGAAATTACGTCATTGGTTTTGATTATTCCCGC
Source organism: Thermobia domestica (assembly GCF_964235325.1). Classification (NCBI taxonomy): domain Eukaryota; kingdom Metazoa; phylum Arthropoda; class Insecta; order Zygentoma; family Lepismatidae; genus Thermobia; species Thermobia domestica. The sequence continues at coordinate 75,993,895 of NC_137464.1, forward strand.
CAAATATAAACGTAAGCAAGACGTTGTACCACGTGATTGTCCTTGATGAGGTAGTGTACAGGGATTCATTTCCTTTGTTGTGGTACTTCTTAAGTTTGAGTACACACACACTTCTAGAAAACAGTTGGTTCTACTCAGGTAAACAATTGACGGACATTATTGACCTTATTGAACATATAATGATATGATTAATTCTAAGACTTAGGTATATCAAGAGAAGTATTCTTTAAATTTGGGAATGGTGATAAACAGAATTTTAACATAAGGCGCGAAATTTGAAACAATACATTGAACTTTAGTCACAGCTCATAGTCTAAGATCATTGGTGGTGATTGATTTGAAATCTGATAGCTAACCTTATTGAATCTTATGACTCATAGACGAAAGGCAATACATGCTACAACAGTTTGAAATTTAATCATAAGGTGATGTAATCTGACACTAGCAAAGTTATTGTTAATGCAATTCGATTGGCTGATCACTATCTTTCCTGCAATCTGATTGGTTGATCACTATCTTTCGTGCAATCTGATTGGTTGATGATTTTCAAATCTTTGCTGCATTCAGTTTTAAGTTTTGTTTAACATTTAAAAATCTTGGTTTCGTTTAACATTTTGCACTCACTGATAAATATGATCAAAACCGTTTATTTGTTAATCGAATAGTTAAAAACCGGATAAAGTTTGACGGTTAACCGTGAAACGTAAAATTTTTGAAACTTTTTGTTTGAAAATTCTTGCTTTCAAATTTTTGTTTGAATTTTTTGTTTCAGAATTTTATTTGAAATTTTTTTTGACAACTTTTGTTTCAAAATTTTTTGTTTAAAAATTTTTCGTTTGAAATTTAAAAAAAAAATTTCGTTTCAAAATTTTGTTTAAAATTTTTTCGTTTCCAAATTTTTTTTTGAAAATTTTTGTTTCAAAATTTTGTTTTAAATTTTTTTGTTTCAAAATTTTGTTTGAATTTTTTTCGTTTGAAATTTTTTTGTTTGAATTTTTTTCGTTTCAAAATTTTTTCAAACTTTTGTTTCAAAGATTTTTGTTCGAAATTTTTGTTTGTAAACTTTTTTGTTTGAAATTATTGTTTGGAAAATTTTGGTTTGACATTTTTTAAGTTTCTGCACTCATTAGTAAAGAACCGGAACTGTTTAGAGCAAAAATCTTTGACAACATTGTTTTTTCATGATGCAATAGTACACGTCAGAATATGGGGTTGTACTTGAAATGAAAAAATACAAATCATTGAAATGGATCATTTTATTACACTCCACATACATCCATACCAGATAGTGGTTCTGGATATTGTAGATACAATGTATTTTGAACTTCTTGCACTAGTTTGTCTTTAGCATATAATTTTAATTCCAATTGAAGTCTTTTAAGGTCTATTGCAATATCAATTGGTGGAAACTCAATGTCCATTTGATCACAAATAAACTGTTTATCAATACAGGTATGCACCCACGAACGATGTTGACAACCATCACAATGTCTAGATACATGTTGTACAATATGCATAACACATTTTTCAAAATAGTACTTTTTCAGGAATATACTTGTTTTGTTGCACACTTCCACTGCATGTTTCACACACTGAAATACGCTGATGAATTTGTTCCATTCTGTTTCCGTTAGATACACCATGTTGCGAGGGACATGGAATGTACTCTTTTTACGTAACAACACCATCTTCTCTTCGAGGACTGTACGCAACACCACTTCATGATTTGAGCCTAATGATTTGACTATGGTCACATTTAGCTCATCATGAAAATAATCGTTCATTTGGTCGATTCGTGCCATTCTTCACAGGTCAGTTGTACACCAAATTGTTCCGCTTTGCCCAATCGAATTACTTGTTCAAATGTTCTAGCACTGATACCAATCATCACATGTTTTGTTTGAAATATATTTATTGGATAATAGTTTGCGAAGATGAACTCTTTATCGTTAGAAGTACACATCTTTCCTCCTGAAAAAAGTTTACAAACAAAAATTTCGAACAAAAATCTTTGAAACAAAAGTTTGAAAAAAATTTTGAAACGAAAAAATTCAAAAAAATTTCAAACGAAAAAAATTCAAACAAAATTTTGAAACAAAAAAATTTAAAACAAAATTTTGAAACAAAAATTTTCAAACAAAAAATTTGGAAACGAAAAAATTTTAAACAAAATTTTGAAACGAAAATTTTTTTTAAATTTCAAACGAAAAATTTTTAAACAAAAAATTTTGAAACAAAAGTTGTCAAAAAAAATTTCAAATAAAATTCTGAAACAAAAAATTCAAACAAAAATTTGAAAGCAAGAATTTTCAAACAAAAAGTTTCAAAAATTTTACGTTTCACGGTTAACCGTCAAACTTTATCCGGTTTTTAACTATTCGATTAACAAATAAACGGTTTTGATCATATTTATCAGTGAGTGCAAAATGTTAAACGAAACCAAGATTTTTAAATGTTAAACAAAACTTAAAACTGAATGCAGCAAAGATTTGAAAATCATCAACCAATCAGATTGCACGAAAGATAGTGATCAACCAATCAGATTGCAGGAAAGATAGTGATCAGCCAATCAAATTGCATTAACAATAACTTTGCTAGTGTCAGATTACATCACCTTATGATTAAATTTCAAACTGTTGTAGCATGTATTGCCTTTCGTCTATGAGTCATAAGATTCAATAAGGTTAGCTATCAGATTTCAAATCAATCACCACCAATGATCTTAGACTATGAGCTGTGACTAAAGTTCAATGTATTGTTTCAAATTTCGCGCCTTATGTTAAAATTCTGTTTATCACCATTCCCAAATTTAAAGAATACTTCTCTTGATATACCTAAGTCTTAGAATTAATCATATCATTATATGTTCAATAAGGTCAATAATGTCCGTCAATTGTTTACCTGAGTAGAACCAACTGTTTTCTAGAAGTGTGTGTGTACTCAAACTTAAGAAGTACCACAACAAAGGAAATGAATCCCTGTACACTACCTCATCAAGGACAATCACGTGGTACAACGTCTTGCTTACGTTTATATTTGGCGGGAATAATCAAAACCAATGACGTAATTTCATTTGACAATTCTCAAATTATCCTACAAAGTTTCAATGTACCAATGTTCTGGACTCCTAATCCCATCATAGGTTAATAACTGATCACGTGATCATACTCATATTTGACAATGATTTACCCAATGAATGAGATACTATCCAATTTTAAGAACAATTACCAATTATTGATATGACAATAAGAAATGTACCCCCTCCCAAAATTTAAGATTGGTACACAAATACACCTGTGTCTTATGAAAAAGTAATAAATCCTGTACTTATTCAATAATAAAGCCGGTCAATAACCTTTAAATTTTGAATACGAGGGCTATCCAGAAAGTAGATTACGTTTTCGTCTGTGTCCGCTAGGGGCGGGGCTAGCGCGGCCATCTTGGGGTCAGAGCGTTGCGCAGCTCAGTCGGCATCTAGCCGTGCTAGTGAGAGGTTCGTGCTGTGCTCCGTTAAGATACTGTGACGGTTTGAAATGTCTGCGTTAATTGAAAATCCTGCGAGGTGCGTGCAGTAATAAGGTTTCTGACAGCAAAAAACTGTAAACCGATAGAAATCTATCGGCAGCTGTGTGAAGTGTATGGGGACAACATTATCACTGAAGGTGGAGTGCGACAGTGGGTCATAAGATTTAAAAATGGCCGAACCAATGTTCACGACGAAGATCGAAGTGGGAGACCCAGAAAAGTGACTGCCGAACTTGTCGAAAAAGTCGATGTTAAAGTCCGTGAAAATCGAAAGTTCACAATAACGGAACTTTCTTTGAGTTTTCCACAAATTTCGCGAAGTTTGTTGCACGAAATCATCAGCGAAAAGCTTGGTTACCACAAGTTTTGTGCAAGATGGATTCCAAAAATCTTGACAGAGGACCACAAAAATCAGCGAATGGCTGCAGCGTTGCACTTTTTGGACGCCTACAATAAGGATGATGACTCTTTACTCGATCGCATCGTTACTGGTGACGAAACATGGGTGAAACACGTGAACTGTGAAACGAAATTGCAATCAATGCAGTGGGGGCACACAGGTTCTCCCCAAAAACCCAAGAAATGCATGCAAACAATGTCGGCAAGGAAGATGATGGCGACTGTTTTTTGGGACAGAAAAGGTGTGATTTTGGTGGACTTCCTGGAAAGAGGCACTACAATAAACGCTCAAAGGTATTGCCAAACACTGCAAAACCTCAGAAGAGCAATTCAAAACAAGCGCAGAGGAATGTTGAGCTCTAAGATCTTGTTGATTCACGACAACGCCCGGCCCCACACGGCAAATGTCACGCGTGAAGTTCTTGAATCTTTTCAGTGGGAGTTGTTTCCTCATCCGCCGTACAGTCCCGACCTGGCACCGAGCGACTTCCACCTATTCCCAGCAATGAAGAAGTGGCTGGCTATGCAGCGTTTTGATGACGACGAACAGCTGCAAGAAGAGGTAACGAAGTGGTTGAAGTCGCAGGCGGCCGAATTTTTCGACGAAGGAATTTCCAAGCTCGTACATCGCTACGATAAATGCCTTAATTTGAATGGTGACTATGTCGAGAAGTAGTATTTGTGTGTGGCTTTCATCTGTATATAATAAAATTTGTTTCCTATACTTTGTTGATTTTTTATTCCAAAACGTAATCTACTTTCTGGATAGCCCTCGTATTTGGTCATAAGAGGAATACCAATGGGTTCTTTACCCATGAAAGGGAACGATGTGGACCATCCAAATTTATAGTGGTACATATTGAAGTCCTGTACTATGATACCAAATGCTTATATTAAACAATTTCTAAAACCGATTGGATGAGCCAAGATACCCCTCCCAAATTTTTAAAGGGTGCGTCAATGTACCCATATCTTATGATAGGAAATGAACCTATATACATGACCATATAACCATATAAGGTAATAGAACCTCATCAAAGGGGAGAAATTGGGCAAAAACCAAACACATGGTACAACATATTGCTTATGTTTATATTTTAGCAATTTTTACCCATGAAAGGGAACAAGATGGACCACCCAAATTTATCATGATACATATTGAGGTCATGTACTATGATAGCGAGGACCCCTATACATGACCATATAACCATATAAGGTAATAGGACCTCATCCAAAGGAATAAATTAGGTCAAAAACCAAACACGTGGTACAACGTAATGCTTACGTTTATATTTTGTCAATTTTGTACCCTAAAAGGGAACGAGGTGGACCACCCAAATTTATAGTGATCCATATTAGGGTCTTATACTGTAATACCAAATGTTTAATTGAGCAATTTCCAAATTAAAGGGGTGGGCCATTGTACCCCTCCCGGGGGTGCACAAATGTACCTATGTCTTATGATAGGGAATGGACCCCTATACATGACCATATAACTATATGATGTAATAGGACCTGATCAAGGAGATAAATTAGGTCAAAATCAAACACGTGGTATAACGTATTGCTTACGTTTATATTTTGGCAATTGTGTACCCCTAAAAGGGAACGAGGTGGACCACCCACATTTATCATGATACATATTAGGATCCAGTACTATGACACCACATGTTGAAATTAAGCAATTTCCAAAATTAAAGGTTGGGCCAAGGTACCCCTCCTGGGGTGCATCAATATATCCATGTCTTATGAAAGGTAATAGACTCCTGTATACGCTCATGTAAACATATAAGGTAATAACACCTCATCAAATGGAATAAAATCGGCCAAAAACCAAACACGTGGTATAACGTATTGCTTACATTTATATTTTTGGCAATTTTGTACCCCTAGAAGGGAACGAGGTGGACCACCCAAATTTATCATAATTCATATTAGGGTCTTGTACTATAATACCAAATGTTTAAATTGGTCAATTTCCAAAATTTAAGGGGTGGGCCAAGGTACCCCTCCCGGGGTGCACAAATGTACCTATGTCTTATGATATGTAATAGACCCCTATACATGATCATATAACTATATAAGGTAATAGGACCCCATCCAAGCACATAATTAGGCCGAAAACCAAACACGTGGTATAACGTATTGCTTACGTTTATATTTTTGGCAATTTTGTACCCCAAAAGGGAATGAGGTGGACCACCCAAATTTATCATAATACATATTAGGGTCCTATACTATAATACCCAATGTTGAAATTGGTCAATTTCCAAAATTTAAGTGGTGGGCCAAGGTACCCCTCCCGGGGTGCATTAATATACCCATGTCTTATGAAAGGTAATGGACCCCTATACATGACCATATAATCATATAAGGTAATAGGACCTCATCCAAGGAGATAAATTAGGTCGAAAAACCAAACACGTGGTACAACGTATTGCTTACGTTTATATTTTTGGCAATTTTGTACCCCTAGAAGGGAATGAGGTAGACCACCCAAATTTATCATGATACATATTAGGGTCCTGTACTATGATACCACATGTTGAAATTGGGCAATTTCCAAAATTTAAGGGGTGGGCCAAGGTACCCCTCCCAAATTTTTCAAGGGGTGCATTAATATACCCATATGTTATGAAAGGTAATGGACCCCTGTATACGCCCATATAACTATATAGGGTAATAATACCTCATCAAAGGGGATAAATTAGGTCAAAAAACCCCGAAATTTGAATTTTTGGCAATTTTTTACCCATAAAAGGGAACGACATAGACACCCAATACTGATAGAGGTACATACTATGGTCCTAGGCTACCATACCAAATTTTTAGATTTGGCAATTTCCAAAATTTAAGGGGGGTGGTCCTATGTACCCCTGCCAAAATTTAGGGGGTGGGCCAAGGTACCCCTGCCAAAATGTAGAGGGGGTGGTCCTAGGTACCCCTAGGTCATTGACCCCGGGCCAAGGTCATTGACCTTTGACCTTTGAGCCATTAAGCCATACGGGGACCCCTACTACTGTTTTCTAGACGAGAAATTTTGCAAGTCTTAGATCCAAAACATTGTTCTACTGTTATATGATTCACAGTATAAAAACTATAAATTGATGCAGTGACGAAACAAACACAATGAAGAGCATTATCAAGGCTTAAAGATAAAGAGGCCATTACACAGTAAAGAGGCCATGCTTCAATAATAAATATGGTTTAGATGTTGTTGTATCACACCCTTCGTGGATCTCTCGTGACACGGAAAGATTGTGATCACTGCTCGATGAAATAAAGGAGAAAATCAGGCTATAAATTTTCTACATAAATTTACAGAACGAGACGAGACAATCTTATTTCTCGTCTCGTCTTGTGGGCAACACTAATCTTTACGTGACGGAAGCCTTTCATCAAAATTAATTTAATTAATCATGGATTTGGAAAGGGATACAATATACGATTCAAAATGAAATGAAATGAAATCTTTCAACTTTACGTCCCACAGTTATGCCAGTTAGGCTAAACGAGACGGTGACGATCAGTGTTTCTTCCAGACCTGTTTTTTGGAGGGCAGTGCCCTCCCGGAACTCTGAGAGTGCCCCCAGGAGCTGACCAAAATAATACGTCTATAATACCTGTATAATAATAAATAGAATAGTATCAGTAGTGCCTCCTCGGAATACTGTGCCCCCCGGAACATTGTTTCTGAAAGAAACACTGGTGACGATGAGAAATGAATGAAATGGCGGAATGAAGAAAGTGGGAGGAAACGGGAGAACCCCGAGAAAAACCATGAGCACGGTGTTTGTCCACCACAAAGTTCACACGGTGCGACCTGGGATCGAACTAGGGACCCCAAGCACCGGAGGTGAACGCTCTACCACTGAGCCACCGCGCCCGCAATAGACGATACAATACAATATCCCTTTCCGAACGAGTCCGCACAATTGTGTGGGTAGCTTTTTTGTATTACACAAGCGAGAGTTTTTCATTTTTCACGTTCACTACAGCTTCAAAACGCGCACAATTGTGCTGGTCCACTTTCTCAGAACCTACGATGGACCCACGCATTTTTTTAAAAATGAAAATGTTCTATACATGTATTATGTAAAAAACGGTTTCATGAAGATAATCCAAGAATTTCCTCTCCCGTGCGGAAAGGAATAAACTCGTACTTTATTTACAAGTAAATTATAAATTATTCAGGATAGCAGTGTTGATTTTCAGAGAAAACCAAACTTGGATAAGCCGTTACTTTCATTTATTTCAACTATAAATAATTTCCATGCAAAATATCTACGGGACGTCCCGGATGGGACAGGAGATCCCAGGGAAATCCCACACCGGACCACATTGTCCCACGATTTACCAGTGGACATCCATTTGAGGTCCCGTTGAATATCTCGTTATTCGGGATATAATCGAACATCTGGATATCCTACGGACGTCCTGTGGATGTCCTGGGAGCAAATTCAGCTGATCCCGGGATGTCCCGTAGTGTATTGTGGATCAGTCTCGTACATCCCGTGGACGTCCATGTGCTATGTGTCCATGTGTGCTTTAGAGATTAATAGTGTACTTAGTAGATTCATCGCAAAGTTGTGTCTTCTAATTACTATAGCTAACAACTCTATGCTCCGGCAATGAGTATCAATTTTAGACTTCCAATCTATGCAGTGTATAAGTGTCGGGAGTTTTATAAAACGACTGTGTCCGTCCATCCTTCCGTCTGTTGACAGGTATCAGAGCAAATCAGTAAGAGATTTCGAGAATCAGTTTCTTGCAATCGATTCAGCGTCCCGAGAGTAGGTTCTATCTTCTCCGTTAACCCTCTACTCAAACCGAAAGTGGTTCAAATTAACTATTTCCGGTTAAAACTTTTTTTTTTATCACCATACAACAAAAACAGTAGTAGAAGCGAGAAGCCGTTTCCTGCAATCGATTTAGCGCCTGAAGAGAACATATCGTCACAACCCGCAACACTCTACTGAACAGAAGTGGTTGAAATTTACAAGTACTTCCAAAGAACATACTTAACACTGATTTCCATAGCGAAAACGGTTAAATATATCGAGAACTAGCAGCGTTCACCCCGCTTCGCTGCGGTCACCCCGGAACGCAATAAACTTTGTTACTTAGATAATTTTTACTTTTTCGCTTTCAAGTGATATGATAAAAACCATAGAAGATTGCAGTAAATCTTAACATTATATCGCCTGTCATTTATGTTAACCCGCCCCGCTTCGCTGCGGTCATCCCGGTGCTGGCATATTGTAAAAGTGTCTAAAAATAAGCAAATCAATTAAAAAATTTTAAACAGAAGATTCAAGCTATTTTCCGCTGTATATCGCCTGTCATTTATGTTAACCCGCCGAGTGACACGGTCATGCGGGTTGCATATAAATACGTTTATTTTTACCTATGATGAACTAATAACAAAGGATTTGTACGTTATGGACACTTGAATGGTCAATTATCTCAAGACACTGGTAATTAAAAATTAAAGTGATATGATAAAAACCATCTAGGGTCCAAATCCTAATAACCCCCCAAAAATGAAAGAAATTGGTTCAGCCGTATTAGCGTGATGAGCGGACAAAGGATTTTGTACGTTCTCTTTTATATATATAGATTGCTTTTCGCAGTCGATTGAGCGATCCGAGAAAAAAATTCAATCTTCTCTGTTAACCATCTATTTGAACCGGAAGTGTTAGAAAGAAACCATTACCGATTTCTACATTTACCGCCCATGAAACAAAAACAATAACAGCGACAAGCTGATTTTTTCAGTCGATTCAACGTCTTAAGAAGACATGTCATCACCCCAATAACACTGTACCGAAACCAGAAGTGATTGAAATTTACTAGAACTTTCGATTTCATAGAATAAGAACTGTAAGAGGTATCGAAAAGCGGTTTTCTATCAAATTCAGCGTTGCAGATATCAGTTTTGTTTTGACTCTTATCTATCTGCTCCAGACCCGTATCCACAGGGGTCTAGGGGGCAGCCTCCCTAAATTTTTACTGGCCCCCTAAAATTTTCACGGTAGCTTTGCAAATTGAAATATTCTATAATATGGTGATGAACTATAATATGGTTGGATCAGGCCTCCCTAACTTCTACCGGCTTCCCCTATATTTTTTGGGCTGGCTTGATCCGTTCAAACCGGAAGTGTTGAAAATTTCGATTTTTCGGTTGCAATACTGATTGCATAATGGACAAAATGGAAATAGACAGAGATAAACAGTTTTCTACGTTGATTCAGCGCAGTGGCGTAACTAAAGGTTTGGTGGTCTCCCCACAAAGAGCATGGAGTGGGGACCCTTCTCTACGTCCACCTTCACGATTTGGGAGCCCCTGATGGCTTGAGGCCCCCCGCAATGCGGGGTCTGCGGGGCCCTTATTTACGCCCCTGATTCAGCCTCTGAGGAAGAGGTTCTATCTTTGATCTTATTCTTCTATTGGAACCAGTAGTTATGGATGTACTACTTCAGAAAAGCTACGGTAGTTTCAGACTGTGAAATGAAACTCATTAATTTTATTAATGGTAATAGTGGTGGGCACAAAAACCGGTTTTTTGGTTTTCGATTTTAGAAAAACCGAAACCGGTTTTTGAAAATTTTCAAAAAACCAGTTTCGGTTCGGTTTTCTCCAAAACCTGTTCAGTTTTCACCGAAACCGGTTGTCGGTTTTCTCCAAACCGGTTCGTTTTTTAGCTGGATCCGGTTTCGGTTTTCTTCAAAACCTGTTCCGTTTTTTTTTTTAAATTTATTCTATTTGTGACCAGAATAGTGTTTCGTTGTTCTCCAGAAACCGAATCCGTTTCACAGAAATAGTTTTATGTGTTTTCCAAAAGTTTTCACCGAAACCAGTTTTGGTGAGAACCGAACCGGTTTTGAAGAAAACCGAAACCGGTTTCGTTGAAAAACCGAACCGTTTTTTGGAGAAAACCGAAACCGGTTTCGGTGATAAACTGGACCGTTTTTTGGAGAAAACCGAAATGTCGGTTTTTCGGTTTTCTTAAAACCGGTTTCTGTTTTTTATTTAAAAAACCGGTTTTGCCCATCCCTAAATGGTAATGATATTACGGTGATAACCTCCCGAAATTATTTAAATTCAAATCAATGTCTTTTTCTCTATTTTGTAATCTGTAAACTAGACCAGTGCTTGAGCAATATATCTCCCAGTGTTTTTCGCAAAGTTTGTATCATTGCTAGTTTGTATCATTTTATGTCGAATAACTAGATGTAGGCACTGTCATTTGAAAACAAGTTACTATTGAGTTGGCAACACTCCAATGCTTATGATATGGATGATAGATAAAATGTAGTATATGCTATGTTAGAGAGGTTTCTGTGCGGAAACTTTTAAGGTCGGCAAAAACTTACATAAAATCAATGGCAGATCTATCCCGAGACCGGGTGACCTACGCCCTCCCATTTTTTTGAGTGACATAAATAATTGAAGTTATTATTTATATGTTTTTGAAAGTTTACAGTTAATTCATGATATACCTATTATAGTTTGGGTTCTGGCTGCCCGCTCCCCCAGTTTTTGCCTTCTAGATGCACCACTGCATAATATATATATATATATATATATATATATATATATATATATATATATATATATATATATATATATATATATGTATATAGATAGATAGATAGATATAGATATAGATATAGATATAGATATAGATATAGATATAGATATATAAAATTGAAATAAATGAAAAATAAATTATTTAAAATAAAGGTTTCTTACTGGAACCTGAGACCATGATGTTGATAGCTAAATTTACCAATCTTACCCGTCTACTTGCATATTACAGTCAAATACGTTCCATATGTTTATGGTCGCGTGGACAGTACTGGATGTGTAATTTTAACAAAAAGTGATTAATATTTCTTAAAGGGAAACTAAATAAAACTTTAATTTACATTCTTCTGAAACATATTATTAACCCTTCAACGCATGCCGTGCCATATATGGCACATACTTTTTTTTTTTTTTTTTTTTACTTTAGCTTTTTTGTGATTTATCAAAGGCACCAAATGACTGTTTTGTCTGCTGTGTGAGATATTGACGTGTATGAATAAGAGATTTTGGTGTCATCTGGCATGTTCTTTGTGAGTTGTAAGTGTGTCATATATGGCACTTACTTATTTCTCGCCGGAATTAAGTGAAAAATCTAAAATTCAAGTTTTAATTCATTTTTCAAGTATGAGGATTTCCAATAGAGCCTACTAATTTTTTTTCGCTAAAAGAAAAAAATTATGCAGAAAGGGGTTAACAAATTTACAGTTTTGATTTTAATCCTATTCTAAAAATGAACTTGAATCTAATGAATTTTAATATTGTATCTTTCTGACTACGGCTTGAACCTAAGCAGTTGATAATTATCTTATACTTTATTATTTGTAGCTGAAATACCCATTCTTCGCATGGGGGTTGTGTTTGGAAGTCAACGCTTATAAGAGTATCAACATTCATCTCAGCGACCGCGAAAATTATGGATTTGACACTAATATCGGTCATTTTGGATTATTTTTACATATTTTGGTAACCCGCTCTGGTGATCTCCAGCCCGTAGCCAAATGAGGTGAATTTAGAAGTTACTGCGATCAGAGTTTCACCATTGATCTCAGCGACCGCTAAAACTATGAATTCGACACTAATATCGACCATTTTCTACTACTTTTACATGTCCGGGTATACGTCCCACTGAGACCCCCTGGTTCGAAATAATAAAAAAAAATCTTGGTCTGGGACCAGGACCAAGGTACCTGTAACCCAAGTTTGATAACTCTCGGTCCACTCGTCTAGTCCCCAGGCCGCACACAGACAGACAGACAGACAAACACACTCTTGATTTTATTTATATTAAATAGTATGTGTATTCCAGCAAATGATTGCATATTGGTTAGTAAGTACGGTATTTCTGCTAAAGAGCTGTTCGCAGAACTGAAAGTAAAGTTATTATTATTATTATTATTATTATTATTATTATTATTATTATTATTATTATTATTATTATTATTATTTGAATTCATTGTCCTATATTTTCATTAATGCTACTAAGATTAATGAATTAACGTACATAAAATCGCGGCTAAGATATGTTCTTTCTCGGGAATGAGGAGTGGGAAATGATGTTATTTCATGGGGTGGAAAATTGTGTAGGTCCGGCCCTACTTACATGTGTTTTAACAAAGATGTGAATTTGACTTGAAATGTTAGAAATTCTAGGTTCATGATCAAGAAGTTCTGTTTACCATAGTTTCATTATTTATGACTATTAGCAGCTACAACACGGCAAATAAAGAAAGAAAATATTTTAAAAAAATTAAAAAATCAGGGATCTTCTAAATCCGCTTTTTCAGATTTCTCAAACCTATTTTACAGGTGATAAGCATTCCTCGTTAGATAGTTCCGGTAATGGTGCAGCACTTGAATAAATCTTGTTTGGTAATTTTATCCTCTAACAATTTTTTCACTGTTTTCCCCTGAGGAGAAGTGGCCGAGTGTAGCACTCGAAATATTGTAAGACAAATCAGTTGAGGAACATTGGTAGGCAGGGTGCGAAATCCCGGGGGGGAGGCATTTCCCCCCCACCAAAAATTTTACACTTGCGTTTCCCCCTTACCAAAATCTGTAAGGGGGGACACCTTAATAGGAAAATATAAGTAGGTCTATAATGAAAATTTTCAGACAAACAATAATTTTAAATGCCTGCTTTTTTAAAAACTTAGTTTATTTGTAAAAGGAGCAGGTGTTTAACCCTTATCATACCAAGGCGGGGTCCCTGAGGGACCCCAGACTATGTTTTTTAAGTGGCAAATGAAAAGTATGGCACACACATCCCTCGCGATTTTTCTGTGTGTTCATTTTTCAGAGTAAGATATATAAACATAAAGAGAAAGAAAATCGTTAAGCAGTAAGATTTTAAAAATACGAATAAGTGATCTGGGGTCCTCCGAGGACCCCTCATAGTATTTTATGTTTTTTTTCAATATGCTGATAATTCAAATGTCTCCGCTAGATGACACCACGTTCTGTTTGTCTTATGTGATTTTGGACAATAGAATGTGTTTTATATACATACCTAACTAATTCTCAGATTTTTCTGTTAATTTATTAATTATTAGGGATGCAATTTTTGACACACACTGTATATATGTATATATACACATTTTTTTCTAGAATTATAAAACAAGATTCTACGAAGCCTAAAATTGAAAAATGCAAGAAAAAGCATCAAAATAACACAGATGAAACAAATGTAGAGTGAAAAAATCATGGGGTCCCTTAGGGACCCCCCTTGGTTAAGAACGTTGATCAACTTACCTTGGTATGATAAGGGTTAACTTTTTCGGTTGTTCGGTTATTGATGAGATGAAGATCTTTATTCTCTAGCGTACCAGATGAATGCAAAATTGGTAAAAATTTCTCAAACAGATTGTTTTTTTAATTTCAGTTGACGAATCTACAAACAGGTTTGCGGATAAGCACTTGCTGTTATATGTAACATATATGGACGAAGAAAATAAACCTTGTTGTCGTTTTTGATAAATTAGTGCCTGTAGAAAATGCCATGCAAAATCCCTTGAAGACAATATTATTCAAGCATTTTCCGAAGATGACATAGATATTTTTAATTTTAAAGTAAAACTTGTTGGATCTAGTTCGGACGGGGATGCAGTGTTTACTGGGAGAAACGAAAGTGTTGCTGCTCAAATTAGAAGAAATGTCAACCTGTGCCTAATTAACGTACACTGCATGGCACATCGAATTGATCTTGTTTCTGAAAGAGTTTTTGGTGTTGTGAATGCTGTTCACAACTTTGAATGTTTATTAGGCGAACTTTACAAAGTGTTCAGTAAGTCATCTACAGCTGCAAAACTTAAAAGTATCGCGACACTGCTGAAAATCAAAAGATTGTTTCACATACGTTGGATTTCAAATGAGAAGGATGCATTATTGGCAGTCTTTACATATTTTTCTTGTATAATGCAATTTCTACTTTTGGAGTATGAAAATACTGACCATTTCAACAGAGACAGTTTTAAACTGAGTGGTATTTACCAAAAAAAAAAAAAAGTGTCGGGGAAAAAGAACATTCTATTGCTCGGCTTTCTTCTGGATATTGATTGGGTTCCCGGGTTCGATCCCAGCCCCCGCCAAGTGAACTTTGTGGTGGACAAACACCGTGTGCGTGGGTTTTCTCGGGGTTCTCCCGTTTCCCCCCACTTTCTTCATTCCACCATTTTCATTCATTACTCATCATCACCGTCTCCTTTAGCCTAACCGGCATAACCGTGGGACGTAAAACTCAAAGATTTCATTTTCATTTCTTCTGGATATTGCGTCCATTCTGTCCAATATTAGTAAAACGATGCAAAAGAAAGCAGTTTCGTACAATGAAATAGAGAAAAAAATTGAATCTACAATCCAAGCTCTGAGGAAAATGCGTATGAAAGATGATGTCTACCAAAGTCTTTGTAAAGATAAGTATTTAATGCACTGCAGACAAGCATCTGATACACGGAGTGATGATAGTGAGTTTGATCAAATAAGGGGGCAGGTAATCCAGGGTTTAGCAGACGAAGTAGAAAGAAAATTTCCTTCTAATGATGTGCTAAAATGCTTTTCAGTGTCTGAAAATAAAGATCGTAATACCATGAGTGGTTTGTACGGTAACGTAGACGTATATAAAGCAGCTCAATTATTTGGATTGAATCTTGATACTGCAGTGTCAGAATAATTTGGTTTGATTTAGTTTAACGTCCCACGGTTATGCCTGCTAGGCTAAAGGAGATGTGGACCTACTGATTATAATGGAATCCGAACCACTTTGGTCGTTCAATTGTACCCCACCGGGAATCGAACCAGGGACCACGCTAACCGAAGTCAAGCGTACTAGCCACTAGACCAAACGGGGTTCTACAGTGTCAGAATGGAGAGAGTACAAGTTAAGTTCTAAGTCGGTAAATGATTTTCAAGTTCTTAAAGCCTTAACGAGGGAAGTGCGTTCTGTGTCATTATCAACTGTTGCCTGTGAACGTGGATTCAATGTTGTTCATATTAAAAGTTCCGAAAGAAACCGTATGTAGGCGAGTACCTAGCAGTCTTTATAGATAATTAAACTCAGGGGATTTCCTTTAAAATTATGGGATGCTGTTAGTGCTGCTCATACGTGGGTATCTTCTGGCCATCACATGTTCAATCCTCCTTACACACGAAAAGAAAGTGAAGTTTAATCTTAAAATTTTTCTCTAAGGTAAGATACGTTATTACAAACTATATTTCAGGTCTATAAATATAGTAACACAATCATTCAATACTCGTATTATTGTGGCTCTCTTCGGTGGTCTAGTGGCTAGCATGCGCGCACCATCTTCGGTGCACGGGGTCCTGGGTTCGATTCCCGGTGGGAGCGCCTTACAAAAATTTGAACGATTACCGTGGTTAGGATTCCACCTTAAACTGTAAGTCCACATCTTATAGCCTTGCTGCTGAAAAGGGTTATTAAACTTAAATCAGCATATCAATCGTATTATAGTTTTTGTGCTTTTATTTTCTAAAGTTTAACGTCCTACGAATATTCACCAAGGCTAAGGAAGACGGCCATGATAAGATGAATTATAATGGTGGATTAAGATAGTGGAAGGAAGCGGGAGGATCCCGAGAAACCTCCCACACAATTGTTTGTATGCCACAAGCAGAATTTGGCGCTAGCTAGGATCCAGCCAATGATCCCACGTACCTGAGGGGAGCTCTACCACTGAGGCAACACGGCTTTTTGTTGTCTATCAAGTATTTGTATTGAAATCACATGTTATTTATAATAATATATTCTTGCTAATAATACAATATAGATACATAGTATTTAGACTTACAAAGGTGACCGGATATCTGAACGACCAAACTGAAACACTACGTACTTAGAGAAGAAACGAGAATTTCATAAATAATAATAAAAACCATACTCTGACTCTGCAGCTCATGGGGATCTATGGCTGGCCAGGTAGAGCGCTTCAAGTTAGTAGTTCTAATGCTTGGTTAGGACATCGGTTCTCAGGGACAATTATTTCTGACTTATAGATCTCTACCGCTATTTTCGTGAATGCGGTCTTCAATATGATGGTAAACACAAGGGTACTGTGCTCCCACGAGTCTAACCCTGGACCATACGCACCGAAGTGTATATTAAATGCAGTAGATAAGTTACCAATTTTGGTTAAATGAATAAATAACATTAAAGTATTTTTAAATAACAATGACGACAAGTTTGAGCATTTATTATTATTATTATTATTATTATTATTATTATTATTAATAATAATCCATTAATATTTCAATTTTTTGGAGGCCCCACGAAGCATTAGTGTGGATAACTGAACTTCTTCCCCCCCACCATTTTCAAATGATTTCGCACCCTGTTGGTAGGTGAATAATTCGTTATATTGTAATATGTTTCTTTCGCTCGACAAGTAATTATAATGAACAAAATAGTTGAATATCATTTCTCAACAGAAATCAATTGTTTCTCTAAGTTTATAGACCAATGTGATCAGTATAAAAAGAATGTTTAAAAACTGAATTTTATTTACTTGTAGCCATTATTTGCCATATATGTATTTATTTGTTCACATAAAATTTTATGGTATTTTTTTTTACAAAGTCAAAGCCTGAAGAAGTTGAAAACGCTGTAAATACTGCACTAGAAACTGGATACCGGCTAATTGACACAGCTTTTAACTACAATAATGAGGCCGCTATAGGAAAAGCATTAAGCGATTGGTTTGACTCCGGAAGGCTCAAGCGAGAAGATGTCTTCATAACAACTAAGGTAAGGATGATTGTATTATTTTCTGATGTAGTATATTCCATGCATAGACACTACGAAGTACTTGATCTCGTATTGACTTTTTAGCAAGAGTGATAGTAAGTGATATCGTGTTGTATGATACATAGATCTATCAAGAAACAAAGCCTATAGTATAAAGGTAACCAAGAAAGTAATGTCGCTTTTTCACCCACAACCTTCGAACATCGATATCTCACCTAAGACGTACCTGGAAGGTCAAAAACAGTCCCCAATCAGCATCGACATCCTCCTGCCAACGTTCTGGATGGTCATGGATTCCATCGCGGTAGAATTTGGTGGGCTGTGAAGCGAAGAAAGTGTCAAGTGCATTTTGCACCTCTACTAGGGATTTGACCTGGCGTCCTCTAAGGTGATTGTACAAGGAATGGAACAGGTGATAATCGGACGGTGCAATGTCCGAGGAGTACGGCGGATTCAATAGTTTCCCATCCAAGGCGTAGAATGGTGTCCCGGGTCATCCTAGCCACGTGGGGCTTAGCGTTTGTCCTGTAACAGAAGAACCCCTTTGCTCTTCAGAAGCACTGGCTCCAGAATCCTGAGTTTTTCTTGAACACGGCTCAATTGCTGACGTACACTGTTGCAACTGGTGATGCTCTGACCAGCTGATAAACAGTTTCGGATGCACGATTCCGCGAGCAGTCCACCAAACACACAGGAGGACCTTCTTCTGGTGGAGTGCTGGTTTCGGCTGTTTTGAAAGCGGTTCATGTGATGCTAACCAATAATAACGGAGCCGTGGAGCTTGGCACAGGACCCACTTCTCATCACATGTCAACACCCTGTCCAGAAATGGCTTCTTCCTCAGACGAGACAGGGAAGAAACACAATGTCTGCTCGTGTTGCCTTCTAGCCCGGAGTCAAATCATGTGGGACTCATCAACGCAACTTGTAGTGCTTCCCAAGTTGAAGGAGGTGCTGCCGAATGTTTTCTCCACCTACACTGAATTGTAGTCCCAGTTCTTCACATGTCTGGCCACTGTTCGCCTCAGTTGCTGCCTGAAGATCTTCATTTTGTACATGTGTTGTTCTTCGGCATGTGGCATGTCTTCGAGTGTTTCGTCACCGTCCTTAAACTTGTTAAACCACTTCTGCACTGTCTGCGTAGTCACGACACCCTCACCAAAGGCCTGGCATGCCTTCCGCCCCGCTCCAGCGACGTTTGACCCCAGTTTGAATTCGTACAGCATACACGCCATTATGATGCTCTGTGTAGGTCCCGTGTTCACTCTGTCGTTACGCAAGTTCACAAAGTAAATGAACCTTTCACAACCAGGTAGTATGTTGGATATACCCACACCAACAACGGACCTTCGCCATATCTCCATTCGCATTCAACTCAAAGTGTGAGGGCCAATTGAACATAGACCTCCACAAAAAGCGACAGAACTTTCTTGGCTACCTTTGTAGATGTAGATGGAATAACTATATAGGTTGCCTGCAGTGTCGTATATAATTATGCAGTTTCCACACTATCCATGCTGGCAAAGGCAGACGTCGATTGCAGGACACCTATGACGTAGACCAATATATTTTTTTTTCGAGAGAGAGAATTCGGACAGTATTTCTTTCCTAGATATCTCCCAATATTGAAAAGAGTTTGAAGAAATATTTTAAGGGACATTTTATATTTTAGAATTTAAATATTAAGTCAACATTTTAGTGAAAATTCCCAATATAGACATATCTCAATACTTGAGTTTTGCAAACGAATTCGCAATATAAACATGCTGCAAGATTTACTCTTCGTCAGTCTTACTAACAGTATTGGAATACGTAATAATAATAATAATAATAATAATAATAATAATAATAATAATAATAATAATAATAATAATAATAATAATAACAATAATAATAATAATAATAATAATAATAATAATAATAATAATAATAATAATAATACATGAAATCTTTGAATTTTACGTTCCACGCTTATGCCGGCTAGGCTAAAGATGGTGATGTTGAGAAATGAATGAAGTGGTGGAATGAAGAAAGTGGGAGTAAAACGGAAGAACCCCGAGAAAACTCACGCACTGGTGTTCGTCCTCCACAAAGTTCACTTGGCGCGAACTGGGATCGAACCAGGTACCCCATGCACCAGAGTTGAACACTCTACCACTGATCCACCGCGACCCCAAAAATATTAATATTAATAATAATAATAATAATAATAAGAAGAAGAAGAAGAAGAAGAAAAAGAAGAAGAAGAAAAAGAAGAAGAAGAAGAATTAGTAGTAGTAGTAGAAGAAGAAGAATTGCAGCTCCCTCGTGGCTATATGGTTAGCGTACGCGTCTTCGGAGCGAGAAACTATTACAGTGGAGTCCCGGTAATTCGAACACGTTTAATCCGAAGATCTGGTTAATCCGAACAAGTCCGGTTTTATTTTATTTTTATTTATTTATTTAATGTGGCGAAAATACGCAGTTTTAGAAAATTAATAACTAAAAAGATGAAAATGGAAGCATAGTAGTCAGTACCTTGTAAATAATATCTCACACAGAGTGCCAACTCTCAGAGTAAGGAAAGCAAATTTATTGTGTACGAACAGTACAAAGAACTCTGAATTAAGTACCTTACAACGTTTAATAACAGAAGACAGGACTCTTGGAAATTAGGGTTGTGTTAGGTTTTCAGTACTTTTATAACATTTTATCCTTTGCAACAACAATTCATACATGAATTTCTTTTCTTAGTAGTTATATTTATAATTTATTTTTAGACAATCTAATCGTTAAGATTGGGACAATTTTAGTGTTTTACTTTGATATATTTTACTTTATATGACTTTGTTTTAAACTATAAAATATTATAATTGTTGTACTCTTACTGTATATGGTACTAACGTTGAATTCTAAGTAGGGATGGGCACGAGTCGAGCTAGAACTCGACCAGATTCGAAACTCCAAGCGAATTCGAGTCGAGTAAAAGGTAATTTTCTTAAGTCGAATTCCGAGCCGACTCACTGTTTTGAGGTTGAGTTTCGAGTCGAGTCGAATTTGATAAATGGCTCGTTCGTTGAGCTCCTTTTAACTCGTTTTGAAATCATTGCTTGATTAGAGTGGAAAGAGAAAGCCTTGAGAAATATAAGCAGTAATGTGGAATATTTTTAGTGTTGCTCACGAGATGGGACACTCCTCGCATCTCGTCTCGTCTCGATTAACGAGACGATAATGGATTTTTATAACTAGACAGCCTCAAATTTCGTGAGCACTAATGTAAGTATATACTGTAGTTCTTATCATCAAGGCTGTGTTATCGAAGTTTTGAGCCCAAGCAGAAACCCAGCCTGTATAGTGATGTCAGCCGGCTCAGCTCGGTTCAACTGAGCGAACAGTTCAAGCCGGCGCAGTTGGGATGAGCCACTGACTCGGTTCAGGTGAGATATCGGTTCGAGCCGGCTCGGTTGAGGTCAGCCATCAGCTCAGTTAGTTTCGTCAAGAGTCGGCTCGGTTGGGTGAGCTGTTGACTAGGCTCGATAGTGAATGAGCTGTGAGTCGAGCCACTCGAGCCGGTGAAAACCCTAAACCAGGACAGTGCAATTTTGAACATGTTTGGCCGGCGACCTCAACTTTTAACAATTTTTGGCTGGAGACCGAATACTTTCTCCTAAGGAACTCAAACCCAGAACCTCGTGAAGGATGTCCTTGCCTCCTACACTTCACGACTACCGAGGTGATCAGTCAACTAGCTTTTAGTATTCAGCTACAAACCACCTATCTTTCATGTTTATACACTGTGTTATAATAATAATAATAATAATAATAATAATAATAATAATAATAATAATAATAATAATAATAATAATAATAATAATAATAATAGTAGTAGTAGTAGTAGTAGTAGTAGTAAGTATCATTGATAATAATTATATTGTCTATGTAGGATCCTTGAAGAAAGTACTTGAAACTAGACACAGCATTTAGCTCGATTTGGCTCGACTCGACTCGAAACTCGAGCCAAATTCGAGTTCAGTTTCGAGTCGAGTTGAAGGAAATTTCTCGAGTCGAGTTCTCGAATCGAGCTCAAAAATGTGTATTTCGAGTCGAGTCGAGTTTCAATGAAAACTCGCTCGAACTCGCTAGTGCCCATCCCTAATTCTAAGCCTTTAATTGTATTATGTACAAAATATTCAATTACCATGTATAGTGCTATACTGGGCTAATGCTGTTCTTAGCTCTTTAAATATATTATTAAATTAAATCATTATTTTTATTTTAAGGGTAAAGCAAGTTTAAGCAGTAGTCTTAAATTGTTTGGTTCCTGTCTAGATTCCTTTGAATTAAACAGTCCTGTGATTTAACAGGTTGGTCTAAACTAAAGTGTTAACAGCTTGTGAATTGATTCAAATAACATCGCAATGTTCTTATTGAGTTAAACATCCAGCGTTATTAATATTAATTAATACTGTATTCTTTCAGCTTCCTCACATTGGAAACCGTGCATCTGATGTTTCCAGCTACTTGACCAAGTCTCTGGAAAGACTGAACCTAAGCTACGTAGACTTATATTTGATTCATTTGCCATTCAGTTTCATGCCAAATAGTTCTGGCGAGGCACCAGAAGTGGATGCGGAAGGTCGTATTGTTTTAGATGTATCTACGGATCATGTTGCAATATGGAGGGTAAGTGTTAATAATAATATACAAAATACTAATCTAAACCTGTGAGGATTAAAGAGATTAGTTTCTCTGCTAGATCTCTCAATTAAGGAAACTAAAAGCTACGTTGATAGCAGAAACAAACAAGGATCTTAATCCTTTCAAAAATGTCAATATAAAAATAGTTATATAATTGGTTTGGTTTTTAATGAATTTAATCAAAATTCCTTACTTTGAAGAATTGAGCGATTCAATTGCCATTTATTTATACTGCTTCTTGGCTGATCGACCACCCCAACCTGTTTTCTGAACATGAGTTTAACGTTGTACGCATAAAATTTACAGCTTATTACAAGGTCTTGATTTCTCCTGTAGTGGAATACTGTTCACCTATTTGATTTTATCTATAACCTGTCCCATACATCTTTCTAATCTAGACAGTTAACATCTATTTAAACTGTTCGTCATAGCATTACAACTACGTAGGTCAAGGAACAAAACTATCATGAAAACACTGAATATAGCACCATATTTCACTCGTTGCCAAATAAAATAAAATAAAAGGACCTATCCTTGTCAAGTGTACCAAAGAAAAAAAAATGGTTGCTTGACCATCTTATAATAGCTATAGCTTGACTTCTGGATAAATCTCAATCATGATGCTTGCACAGCAGTGTAATACAGGATAGATCTGTCAAAATATCAAATAAAATAATAAAGTCTATCAAAAGTTTATATTTTAAACTTTGTTCTAACGTGTCTAAATTTTATTCTTTTTAAATAATTCGTTTTTGAAACATTATAACTACGTAGTAATGGCAGCAACTTCCAACGTTTATTTCTTGTTTTTCATATAGTACATTTAAATAGCTACACACTCCCAAACAATGAAACATGATATGAAATTTCTTCTTGAGGTGATATGTATGCCATCAAACACTGCAATTTTGTCAATTTTGATGTCAACTGTTTAGGTATATTTAAATTACTTTACATTTAAATTTCATTAAATATGTACTAAACATAATATAGGCTGTTCTTTCCTGAATAGAATGATCTCTGTTTCTTAAACCTAGGATTCACCAGATCTCAATAATGTAAGTTAACGCAAATCCCTACAAAAGCAAGAATCAATTAGTGTTGTCAGACAAAAATGGCTGTTATCAGAGCTGGGAAAACGATAAAATAATAAAATTATTATTTTTGGACTCTAAACATGTACAAATCTGCAAACAAAAAATATTTGACTATAAAATGGTCAAGCAAACCTCATTAGCTCACTTCTTACGGATTGGCCCAAAAATAAAGATATTTTGTTTCTACTTTCTACATAAATAGTAAACGGAAAATTAAAAAAAACACTTTCTGTTTCTCATGCTTCATTTCAGAGTACTGATTCCCACAATATAATACGAGTCAAGGTTCAATATTCAAAAGGTTGTTCATGTACAGGCTTCTTGCTGAATGCAATAAAGTTCCACAGATACCTTTATTTCTGAAGAAATTTCCCGTTCCGCATTTAAGTATGATATGTAAAATTCGTTATTGTAGAATTCCTTTGTCTTTTTCTTTTTTTGCTATTACTATTCTGTTTGTTGTTGGCATTCTATTATTATTATTATTATTATTATTATTATTATTATTATTATTATTATTATTATTATTATTATTATTATTATTATTATTATTAGCTGAACTGCTCTCTGTGCACAGCGCAACATTCACGTATGAGCATGCATCTCCTTCTCATTCTTCACAGCATCTGTACATGTCCCTTTACAGACACAAGTGAAAGACATCTTGAAAAAAATCGGCAAGGTGTACCATAAAGGGGAGAATTTTGGATTATTTTTTCAATATCTTGCACCGTTACAAGATTGAGCCTACTTCTGGTTGGAGTTTCTAATTCATGTGTGATCAGTGGTTTCTTTCTTCTTGCATGCAGTATGTAATAAGCAAATACATAACATAAATAATTAATTATAATGCCTGTGATATATGATATTTATTGGACAAAACACTCCAAACAATAAAGGTTCATCCTAGACTGGAGCAATGGTTATCTTTCGTTTTTCATTATAATTTGGCAATGAAACAAACGCCCGAGAGACATGCAACTCCTGTATACAAGTGTATGGTTTGGAATGTATAACTCGTAGGATATGATGCTTTATTTTTTAAAAAAATTCTACACTTCCAGTCTACTCCTAAAAATGTAATAAATAAATAATGGCCACGTTCTCTTCTAAATATTCAATTAGAACTGTACAATGTACACAAAATTTGGAATCGACCACTGAAAACGGTACGTTTCTGGTATTTGTGGATTCCGAGATCTCATTGTTGAAATGATTGGAAACAAACATCATTTAACGTTGAACTATAAACAGTATTATCATAGCCCAGAAAATTTAGAGATTTTTAAACGTTTAAAATTGAAACATTAATCAAATAAAAAGCTTC
Source organism: Thermobia domestica (assembly GCF_964235325.1). NCBI lineage: Eukaryota > Metazoa > Arthropoda > Insecta > Zygentoma > Lepismatidae > Thermobia > Thermobia domestica. The sequence continues at coordinate 76,018,764 of NC_137464.1, forward strand.
TTCTTTTATTCACGTACATATCTTACTGTATTCTGAAAGTCAAAGGTAACTATGGTTTCAGAAAACGTGCTGATGAGTAAATTCTAGCCTATTATTGCTGACAGTAGCAATATACTGTCTGATACAATAGCAATATACCGACAGTAGCTTACAATACTGAAACACTTTTTTTTTAAAATCATATCAGAACTTCTTATATTTTATTCCATAGGCACTGGAAGACGAAGTAAAAGCTGGTCGTACACGAGCTATAGGTCTTTCCAACTTCAACACTCAACAGATAGAACGAATCAATTCTGAAGCGGAAATTCCTATCTCTAACCTCCAGATTGAACTCCATGCTTTTCATCAACAGAAGAATCTGCAAGATTTATGTAAGCGTCTGGGAATACCAATTTGTGCGTACTCACCACTGGGATCACCAGATTCTGTACCTCACTTCGAGAAGAAATATGGCTACAAGTAAGTAGAAGAGACATTGCAATGAAGACTAATGAATATAGGTAAGTGTTAATGTTAACTATGACGAAAGGATACATCGGAAGCAAATATTAAAGCTATTCCTGACAAAACTATGAGATCATAACAGAGCTTATGGACAAAGAAGTTAATCCTTATCCCTGGGCACGTAAATAGATTCTCTTCTCTTCATCAGATGTTGGGAATCAACAATTCCAAGTCGCTGGGCCAACAAATGGGTTCTCTTAGCTTCAATCAAATCTTGATAAGCAATAATCCTTGTTCGTGGACACGTAAATGGGTCATCTGAAAATATAATTGTATCTTTTAGTTACGTCCCTGTCGTATAAGTATTTCAAATTTAGTTTTTCAATGTTTAAGTCTTTCGCAATCTTTGGTTTAATTTTTGAAGTTTTAATCTCTTAATTTATAGAACTTGTATACACATACTTCTTTTTTTAAGTTTCGTTTCGAATTTTTAATGTACAGCATGTGTCGTGCATTGATCTTATCATGACGGGAACAAATAACTTAGCTGCTGATGTCCCCATTAAAGTACAATCATTCAATCAATCCGAGTGCTATTAAAGTGAATATGTTGATTAAACACTTTGTGTAATATGTTGGATATATCCTAATAGCTTCAGGTTGGGTTTCCTACCATGATCACAACGATCACTATATAATTTACAAATTAGTTGTTCGCAACAGTAAAAATAAATAATCAAGTAAAAAGCAGTGCATTACTCTTATTTCAGGTCAGAACAACGTATTGATCTACTAAATCATCCAGTTGTAAAGCAAATAGCGGATCATTATGGTAAAACTCCTGCTCAAATCTTGCTTCGACATCACGTACAAAACGGTATTATTGTAATCCCTAAGAGTGTTACTCCTGCACGGATTAAATCCAACTTTCAGGTAAGAAAATTTTAATTTTGTTGCAACTTCACAGCAGTAACATACATTACAGTAAAATATGTTAACTTGGCTACCTAGTAATTGAGTTATTTCAAAATAAAACTTGAGGAGGATAGATTATTGCAAAACTCGAAGTTTGCGCCGCAGATGTAAATTTTGGAATTGAGTTGATTTCAGTTTAGCGTCCCTCTCAGCAGCGAGGCTATACGAGACGTGGACCTACTGATTAACATGGAATCCAAACCACATGAGCTTCGCCGGGAATCGAAGCCGGGTCTCCGACTCCAAAGACGCGTACGCTAACCGCTTAGCCACGAGGGAGCTTCTGTAAGTTTTGGATTTCGTTGAAGTAAACCGATACGGAAAGAAGCCCCTGAGAAGTATTTCTTGCTATCTCGAATTTTAAAAAGGAAAGTAATCATCGCGGACGGAAGGAAACAAAATAAAAATTACATCTATAATGGGATTTTCATATCAGTTCCGAATTTCCTAAGTATCCTTGACTCATCGTACGAAAATGGCTTTTGGACACTCGTATCACTGTTATGGTTCCCTTTTGACATTCAATTCCCCATATGTGAAAATAGACTAAATCACAGAGATATTTCCTATGATGTATATAGCTTAAAATCCAAAAGAAATGTATAACAAGGGACATACACAAGGGCAACCATGTTGTTTTTTCCAAGGGGGTTAAGTATAAGCGACGTTTCAAAAATAGTTTCAAATTTTGCTGTAACTAATGTAAAAATTCTATTGGATTTTCGATATTCTGAAGTACAATTTCCTCTAGGGGGCAAGCGCCCCACCTTGCCCCCCTGATGGGCGCCCTTGGGCATACACAACACGATTTATGGCCATAATAGTTTGTCAAAGCAAAGGTACTCGAAATCATTCGTTAGTTTAGCAACAGCTCAATACATTGTGATTAATTATGCATATGCCATCCGAAAGTGTTCCAAATACATATCCAATATAGGGTATAATCCCCAAATCCATACCCACTTCCTGAGAGTGGTTTAAGATACCTTTAAAAAGTGACATAGCCTATCATAGATAGTTTATACATTAAATATAGCTTCTTTTTTTTTAATCTAACTTACGCTAGTGCCTATGTCATATTATCGCTGTTTAAGAATAAATATGTATTTAATTATTTGATCTGATTAGTTACTGATTCTTTAATATAGTGGACAATCTGACAGAGGAAAATCATATTCACGAAGAAATTAAATGTCGACTAAAAGCAGGGAATTCGTGTTACTATTCGGTTCAAAACCTCTTGTCGTCGCGAATTCTGTCGAGGAATTTGAAGCTTAAAATATACAAAACGATAATCATGCCTGTTGTTCTGTGTGGCTGCGAAACATGGTCACTTACTCTGAGGGAAGAACATAGACTGAAAGTATTTGAGAACAAGATCCTGAAACGAATATTCGGACCGAAGAGGAACGGGAATGGGGAATGGCGGAAACTTCATAACGAGGAACTACATAATTTATATGGTTTACCAAACATTGTTAGGGTCGTCAAGTCTAGGAGGTTTAGGTGGGCGGGTCATGTAGCTAGAATGGAAGAAAGTAGAAACGCTTTCAAAGTCTTGACTGGAAGACCAATCGGAAAACGACCATTAGGAAGACCTAGGCGCAGATGGGAGGACAATATTAAGATGGATCTCGCAGAGATTGGAATACAAAGTAGAAACTGGATGCAGTTAGCTAAGGATAGAAGTCAGTGGAGAGCTTTTGTAAACGCGGCATTGAACCTCCGGGTTCCATAGGCCATAGAGTTAGTTAGTGGACAATCTGAATTATAGAAACTATTTTATCACATATTAGAATTTCAAAAGACTCCTCTCCCACCAGAAAAAAAAAACTGTTTTCAATAGACACAATGGTAATCAACATATTAGGTCGTCTAAAAATTATTGAGACTTTTCCGCATAAGATAGAATTAGTGTTCTAAATATCATAGTATATGAGCCGCATGATGTCCGTTTCAATGTCACTTTACAGATGACAGTTGAAGCTAGTAGTTAGGCAAAAAGTGTTTGAATATTTAGAATCAGATGTAAGGTATTGCGCCTTCAAAATGAGTGAACTTTTCGCAAAGCTGCACTACATTTTGGATCAAACGATTCCAAAATATTACAATCAAACATTTTCTTGTATGTCTTATATCTGGAGAACCACATGCAGTGTAGCCAAACGCAAACTATCACTTAACTCAGTATGATGTGCTTATTCCGTAGAAAATACGAAAACTCGATTTAGGAGCCGTTCAAAAATTTTATGACCCCTGATTCAAAAAACTAATTATTGGCAATCTTCTAATCTTGCGATTGACAAGATCGCAATCTTTTGATCTATTTTTGGATCATTTTTCTAAAATTCTTCGACAATTATATTTCGATACAAACTTAAATGCTGCGCAGATCCGTGGAGAAATTTGTCCTGTTTAAGATCAAGATACGTTATCAACAACAACAGCCAAAATATGTTTCAGTAGCTTTCGTTTTGGAAGTTTCGATATCCAAGATACTCTTTGCAGTGAATGACGAATCACAGCAAAAGTAGATCATATTCTGGTAAAAGTCGAGGAAGACCGGCATGTAAGCAGTCGTTACCTCGCCAATGATCTAAAAATTCCTCGCCAACCACTTTTAAACAGTTTCTAGAAAGCTGGCTACAAAAAGAAGCTCGGCATTTGGGTGTCACATGAACTGACTGAAAAACATTTACTCGATCGAATTTCAATCTGTGGATCTCTACTGAAACGTAACGAGTTCGAGCCATTTCTGAAGTGTTGATCATGAATAATGAAATATGGATAACCTACGACAAAAATGCGCTAAAAAGATTTTGGTCGAAGTAAGGTGAATCTCTAGTTTGTGGTGAAGCCCACACTTACTCCCAGGAAGGTTATTCTAACTATTTGCTAGGATTGAAAGGTCACCGTTCATCACAAGCTATTGCTGCCAGGTAGAACGATAGACTCGAACCTATACTGTTGACGATAAGCACGAATGCACCTAGCCATTCAAAACAAGCGGCCGGAACTGGTCAACAGAAGCGGTGTCGTATACCATGCTGGTAGCGCGAAACCGCATACATCTTTGACAACCAATCAGAAATTGAAATAATATGGCTGGGAGATTTTAATGCCTTCACAACATAGCCCAGATATGACGCTATCAAACTATCATTTGCAGAATTTCCTTAATGGTGTTAAGTTTAAAAAGAGGCCTATGCAAACAGTGTGTCACAATTTTTTGACGAAAAATCACGGTGGATTATGTTATTTACCGCAAAAATGACAAAATATCACTGAACAAAATAGCGCATATGGGTTTCATAGTGTTATTTTCAAATCAATAAATGCATTCTCAAATGTCATCTCTAAATGCTCAATACTTTCTTGACAACCTGATAATTACATAACATTGTAATGTACTGTATGAATTTTGGTTATGAATACTTCTTTAATATAAATGTAAAGCCGTAGAACATAAATGAACTTCACTTAAACGATAAACGAACTCAGACACACTTTTATTCGACTTTGCTCTGTACTGATGTGTTCTTGTACTATCAAGTGTTCTAGTAAAACTTTAATAATCATTTCTATCCAACAATTTTCTGCTATCTATTTTTCGAAGTTCTTTTATCTGTTTTTATATTCTTTGATTTCTTCACCTCATTCTTACAACATATTTGCCCCATCAGGATCCTGCCGCCTACAGTCGGACAATTTGTCCATCCCGACCAGATGCCGCGGTCGGATTGCCGGCGCCGGACACCGGCGTCTTTCCGCGTGATTTTCGACCGTGACGAATAGTTGCCTTGCTTAGCAGTCGGCAAAACAGCCGTAAAGGCGCAGTAAATGCGCCGGCGCCGCCGTCGAAAAGAAGCCGGCACAGGGTGAGAAAGAGGCCTTTCCGACTGCTTTGCCGACTCATACGGTCGGCAACAGATGGCAAAGAGTCGGCAAAGGGCATTTTTTATTTTACGATTTTCGACCGCTTGCCGCCTCGGCAAAAGGTCGGCAACTTTGAACAAGTAGATCGTCGTGGTGCCGCGGACGGGTGCCGGCTGCCCCCGGCAGACCACCGCCGTTGACGGCGGCAGTCCCTCTTTCCGACCGCGACTTCCTGATGGTGTAACTAGCTTTTTCATCTTCGATTAGACCTAATTGTTCATTAAATGTAGATTTTTCTCCTAAATATTTCCATATTTTATCCTCTTAGGAATTTGAAAAAATAAAGTATAGAGTGATATATTATCTAACAAATAATATTAAAATTGTTAAGTTCGGTCCTCAATAGCTATTGAATTTTAAGAAAAGGAAATGAATACTTCTGCCATATTTTATTTTTATCCCATTGCTTTGTTTGGGAAATTATTATTTTTTCTTTGAAATGAACTGGAATTTTAATGGTTTGATTTCACTGATTTCCACTACAAATCTATTTAAATTACTACATGAACATCAAAGTTTGTTATATATACGTAGGAGGATGAAAAAATAATGAGCCTTTTCAGAGAGGATATGAACCACAGACTAACCATTGATATGTTACAATGTAGCTTGGCGTTCAATATGTAGCTTGGTCCGATGTACTGTAAAATATACAAGCTTCTGTCTCTTGTTACACATGAGGAGCAAGTTGAAAGCATGTAGTTAAAACTCGCCTTCCAGCATATAAGGCACTGTGAATTTCAGTCTTATTTAGAACAGTGTTATGCTGTCAACTTTTGTATTCATTTGAAGAGATCTGCTACTAAGACCTGTATAAATTTCTTCAAAAAGCTTATGAAGAAGGCTCTATATCACGTGCTGCAGCATTTAGGTGGCCTAACAAATCTTTGAAGGAAAGAGAAGAGGCAGATAAACACAGAAGATGGGAACGACCAATAACATCAAGAACGGAGAGTATAGTAAACACTGTGACCGTCATTGTGAGATAAGAAAGACTTTACCTATGCGACACATTTCAGCCAGCCTTAACCTCATATGATAGCATTCAGGCTAATCTTACTGATGATCCTGAAATGTCGTGAGTTTCAAATTGATGGGTTTCTCGTATGCTAAGTGAAGAACATGAAGCGAATAGTGTTGCAGTATGCAAAGGAGTTGCAAGAACGAGTTCGAAGTGAAGTTAATGCTTTTATCTATTTTTTGAACTAAAGGAATCGTTCCGTAACCGCCAATTCTCATTCAATCTAGAAGTTGCAAAGGCAGAGAAAGGGATTTGCGAACACCTTTCAGAAAATGGACTGAATCACGCATTTGCTGCGGCGTGGCAGGGCGTGTAAAATGAACGATCTCTCTGCTTTCCAAACAAGGCAAATTGATGGTCTTCGTTATGTGGTGTGACCGTGACGAAAGAAATAATGTATCGAGTGCATCGCAAGGGACAATGTCCAAAGTAACGACGAACTACAAAGCTCACGGCAAAACCACATAAGCAAAGAGGAACAGTAGTCAGAAGAAAACCCTCAGTAACAGGTTCTGGCGAACATTAAAAGCTGATTGTCACTCAGAATCGTCAATGCGACTGTGGTGAAAGTGATGAAGGAATTCTGACAGCCTCTTCCAGTCTATGTCTACAATCACAGTCCACAGCGAATTACATTATATGTATATATGGGGTCGAGGTACAAGTGTGAAACTGCTGATAGGGACAATAACGCTTTAGCACACCAGTGGTGCCATAAACATGCAACATGGACTGCTGATGATTGGAAAAATGTGATATGGTCGGATAAATCACAATACACCTTATTTCAAACCATTGGCCTCTTATATGTGGCGGAAGCCCGAAGAAGCGTATGATCTGCAGTGTCTCCGCTCTACTGTGCAACATGGTGGCGCTATATGATCCTGTGGTCCGGTAATATCCTGGTTTTCAGTGAATCATGTGCTGACATTTACCAGTCGCGTCACTGTGCGTTATTATTATGCCATTTTAGAGAACCATGTGCATCCTATTGTCCATGTGTTGTTTCTGGGTAATGACGCTATATTTCAGGATGATAATGCGCCATTCACAGCTGAAACTGTTATCGAGTGGTTTGAGAAACATCGAAATGAAGTTGGACACCTCCCCTAGTCCACCTAATTCCAGGACTTGAACATAATTGAATATCTGTGATCTGTTTTGGGGACATGAGTCCGTCCGCTGCAAATTTCCGCCTCCATCCTGTCTCATGGAACTGAGTGATGCACTGTACGGAAAATGGTGTAATATTCAATTTGCTACCATTCACGATCTCTATGACTCCACTCTACGTTGCATTAGATTTGTTCTGAGGGCGAAAGGGGAAAAACAAAATGAAATGAAAGTTTTCAGTTTTACGTTCTATGGTTATGACGTCTAGGCTAAAAGAGACGGTGATGATGAGAAATGAATGTGATGGTGGAATGGGTAAAGTGGGATGAAACGGGAGCACCCTGAGAAAACCCACAAACACGGTGTTTGTTCACCACAAATCCCACTTGGGAGGACAAAAGGAGTTCAACGCCATATTAATTTGATAAGATGTACTTTCTTTGGTGTTTTCATTAAATTGATAAGGATTTGTATGCAATATATATAGTTTCAAATCAGTAAAATTAATAGTAATGAGTTTTCAAACATATAGAATGCAGGCTCCAGTAAGTCTTATAAACACAATAGAAAAGTATACTATTCTTATCACATTTTGCAAGTATAAGGAAAAAAGGAGGACACTGATGAAGAAACCGACATGATAGGGATAAGAAGTTCAATTTTTTCTATTGTAACTATATGCTTGACTTGAAATTGAACAGAAGATATAAATAGTGTGACAATTAGGAAACGTTCACTTGTTACTGCGAGGATAGTTTTAACATGGAAGTTTTTCATAATCGTGAAACTTGCATGTGACTTTGGGTACATGTGCAGAAATTTTCAGGTCGGCTGATCAGCATTTTGACGCGTGGTGCGGTTGATTATACAATAGTATTGTGATGCCCCGTCACAGTTTCAACAATAGTAAATAGTGAAACAAAGAGTGAATATCAAGTTACGTGCGCACTAGACTGAAATAGTGTGACGTCACATCCTTTTCGTTGCCATGGTGATCGCCATTTTATTTTCTATACAAACACGGGCGAAGGCTGAGAAATAACGCATAAATGGTGATATGTATTTGATTGTAAGCATTAATGTAATTGAGCAGAAATGGAACAAGCAATATCCTAGAATTCTTTACTAAAGATTTTCGATATTCTGTAGGCAACATAAAATTCTTAATCGTAAACGTAAAATTACTAAGGCAAAATAAATGAGCAAATATGATTCGATCAGAACACACAATTGTAATATTACATGATACAGACAAATCAACACGATCTTTACATAAGGTTTGTTCCCCTTCTGTGCAATACATCGAGGCATTTATATTAACAAATAATGGATACAAACTTACCTCAACTTCAGTTCTTCATGTTTGCCTCCACTCTGCGTTTTAAATATTTAAATTCACCATCATACATTACGGAAAACACGTGATTTGATTCAAGAGCATTTTTCGCCTTTTTCCACCAACTTTACTTCATTCTCAAAGTATTTAAAAATTCTAAGTAATTTCACAGCCATTGTTTACTCAACACCTCATTTACACACTCACGTTTGTATAGAAAACAAAATGGCGATCACCATGGTAACGGAGAGGAAATGACGTCACCACTATTCCAGTCTCTTAAGAAAAACTCCAACGAAAACGTTTGAGATCTTGATGTTGATAAGATTTATGGAGATATTTACGTGCTTTAGAATGGTATAAGAGGTTCAGTCCAGTAGCGTAATTTCAGATTTTGCCAGGGGACTAAAATGTTCATCGATATCAAAAGAGTTTCACTTTTTTGTTAGTGTATTAATACAAAAGTTGTTAAAAAACATGCTTCTCAAACTAAGGGGAAAGCAATTGCCTCTCCTGCCCTCCCCAAATGACGCCCCTGATTCATTGTTGACAGGAAGCTGATGAGCGCCCAGATTCTGTTTCTGTAAATTTTCCTTTGTTATTACGAACAATCTCTTTATTCTCCCCCACGAGGTCTGGTATTACCCTGAGATTTGTATTTCGGTCACTCAAAATGATATCGCGAGCTTTGTCGGTCATTTCAGTGCTTGGATCTCGAAGCTCGTCTCTCGGGGACTCCCAACTAGCACTGAACATTTTATCCCATTCAGAAACACGGCAACGAGAAAGGCAATTGTCTCCATAAGCCTTTTCACAACGTCTTAAATGTTTCTGTTGCAGTTTTCCCTAAGCGCCCACAGAATTTGATATTCACTCTTTGTTCGATTGTTGAGAAGATGAAGTATCACAACACCGATCAACATTCAAGAATATCCCACGCTACACTGGCGACTGCCGGAGCTGGAAATTTCTTTATGTATTTTCAAGGTCACAAGCAAGATTCACCAATATGAAAAAACTTCCGTGCCAATATTAACTTCGCACCAAAAATGTAAGTCTCCTTAACTAGTAATTACCACATTGTGTAAAATTATTTGGTCGTAACGCGTAGATAAATTAGTGCACATTAAAAATTATGTACGTATATTCTGAGTTGTAAATATCTAATTGCTCTCTTTTATTACTAGGTGTTTGATTTTGAACTAACCAACGAAGAAATGGATCAATTAAATGGTTTAGACCAAGCTGGTAAAGCCAGAATATTTGATTTCAAATTCTGGAAAGGGTAAGTAATATCTAAGAATCAAATTTATTAGCAGATAGCAACAGATCTCCTTGGCATTACTGCTCATGCCAAATAGCTATAATATTCTATTTATGACGGAGATTTGATAAGTTCTGTGAATGGCTCGGATGGCGCGGCTGGTTCCAAACCGAATACGTAATAATTACGGAACATTATTGTCTGGATCAGAAAACAACAGCAAGTGATATATGTAATTGTGCGATTGCAGTGCATGCGTTTTTTTTTTAATACACATTTTGAACATGACGTGGTCATTAAATATTTGGTGACGAAGGGTATAAAGGCAGCAGAAATGCATAATGTTGTGAAAAATACTTTTGGAACTCTGTTCCGTTACTTGCAATTATTGCCAATTAGATGTCTGAATTGAAACGTGGTCATGAAAGCCTGGAAGATGGCCGCAAAGTGGTTGACCAAATGTTATCATACACCAATAATTAAACAGTACTGAAGAAGGTATGTGATATGGTACTCTAGAGTTTGAAGTTGAAATATATATTACTGAAATTTTAGACATTAAAAATGAACTAGTATTTTACATTTCGAACTGAGAGCCGTAGTTGAAAAAATAACGAAAAATTTGAGAAACTAAAATTAAAAATTAAGATAAACAATTGATTAATTCAGAAGTCAGTCAGAAAAAAAATATCCGTTAAGATTTGCAGAATTAATTAATTAAAATTACAATTAAAATGGTAATTTTCATTATTATGCAATGAAAATTGTATTGAGTTTTGAAAGTTGATGTAAATTTAAATGGTTAAAGTTAAAAACATGCAAAATTAGTCAATTGTTACGAAAAGTTACTATTTTCAAACAAGATTCATAATAGCAATAAAATTTAAGTCACAAAACTGAAAAATGTTAATTAAAATTATGTATTTTCAAAATGTTTTATGTATGTTAATTCTACGGGCAACACTATCCAATTTAACATGTTTTTTGACAACATGACGCGGTGGCTCAGTGGTAGAGCGTTCACCTCTGGTGCATGGAGTCCCGGGTTCAAACCCTGCTCCCTCCATGTGAAGTTTGTATTGGATAAACACCGTGTGCGTGGGTTTCCTTGGGGTTCTCCCATTTCCTCCCACTTACTTCATTCCAACATTTCATTCATTTCTCATCATCACCGTCTCCTTTAGCCTAGGCGACATAAACGTGGGACGTAAAACTAAAAAATTTCATTTACTTTCATTTCATTGATTTAGGTTGAGATAGTGTTAAGTGAAGATAATATCTGAAATCGTAATAAATAGCTTCTTGTTCTATTTGTTTAGAGATTATATTAATTTATGGTCATACATTGTAAAACCTCAAATATTGTATTGGTTTAGTTTGCTTGTATATGTAATAAGAATTACATTTGAAATCACAACTGCTTGAATATTTTACTTGTTTAGCTTGATTTAATATTACGTGAAAGAAAAATTATACACATTTGGGATCATAATAACTAAACTAGTGGGATTTTGTAATATAATCACAAAGGCACGTACGTTCCCAATGAATACGAATTTCAATTGTAATTTCATTTGACTCTAGAGAACTTTAGGACAGACTAATATTGTTAGGTTTTGCAAGACAATCCTGTTTCTGGTGAATGTGTTTTCGTTTTTGTTCGTAAGATTGGAACAGTTAGCAATCTCTGAGAGCTTTTTCTTAAAGTTTTGTCTGATTTGTTTTATTATTATTATTAGTTTTTTTTTGTGTTTCATGAATTGTTTTGGTTTTTAACTACTTCTATATAATTGTATAGGTCTTTTATTTTATTTTATTATTTCATTGAACTTGTGTTATATTTAATACGATACTGTATATGTTTGGAATCCTTTATGAGGAGTACGTGTTGGCCATTGGTCTTTCCGTAACGAGGACGAATAGTCTAGTACTGACGTTCCCGTTAATCAAACAACCAATTAACAAGTCTAGAACATTTCACTATTTAAACTAACATAATTTTAAGACACAATTATTTAAAAAAGAAGCTTCAGAATTCTATTTTTAAAAACAAAGATTATTTGTATTTGTGTATCCGTAGCAACACTAAGAGTAGATTAGACTGATTTTATATTAGTGATAGGTTGTTTGTACCTCAAGTTATGTATGATGTACGTGCTACTTCATTCTCCGATCATTTTCCAATACAAATATGGATATCTTATGATGTGCCACGAAGGGTACTGGATAAATCATCTTTGTTAGCGTTGCCTGAAATTAAAGAAAAATTTCGCCAATGTTGGGTGAAGTGGTGTGAACCTAAGCGCCACTTCAATTCTATTCTCAATTGATGGGAGAAAATTGTTAAATCTAATATAAAAAACTTTCTTTATGCGCCCAAGATCAGGCTATACAGACTAAAAATACGTTGCAGTTTTATCACAAATGTTCCCTACAATTGAGTCACAAAAGAGATTTTCTAGACCAATATCGAAGATGGTAATCTTCTAAAGCAAAAAATTTAAATTTACAACGCAGAAAATAAAGGTTTTACGGCATGGAGGCGTGATTCTCTGACAGTTCCATACGAAAGATTATCCATGTATCATCATATTAAAGAAAATCGCTGACGAGAATGTCTCAGTATTCCTTATCTCCATATGGCGCATGCGCATGTCCTTCAGAAGCAACCTGATGGAGCGGTTTATATTCTCTCCGAATACCAAAGTAAATTTAACGACACATATGACCCTACTCAGTCAGATCTTACATTTCTTAAGCCGAAAGTGCTTTTCCTAGCTGTGCAACGCACCTCATGAGCCATCCATATACAACGGACGAAATCTACCAAGTAGATAAATCTTCTAGTACGTAGAGTAGTCCAGGACTTGATGGAATTCCTTACACATGGTATCAATGTTATTGGGATTTCATTACCTCGGAATCTCTTGAAGTCGTTCATTATATTCCCGAGGCGGGTCAGGTGTCCACCACGTTTGCTATAGATATCATTGCTTTAATACAAAAAAAGGACAAACTTCAGGTTTTTAGTAATTACTGGTCTATTACGTTATTTAATTGTGATTACAAAATTATTGCGAAATGTCTTGCTTGCAGATAGTAGCATTCATGCCTTATCTGTTGCATAACGTCCAAAGTGGATTTGGTATTGGTAACAAAATGTTAGATGTCCTAATGTACTTCCCGACATAGTTGCTTGGTTTGATACCAGTGGTACTACATGTGGTTTATTGAGCTGAGACCTATTCTCAAACTTTTGATAAGGTTAGGCATTTCAACTAATTTCATACATGCAACTTCCAAACTCCAAATCAAAGCTCTTTTGATACTAGCATTTCCAATTCGTAAGTTCATACACTAAGGCAGCGTTTCCCGACCTTTTTCAACTTGCGGCACACTACGGGTGTAACTTAAATTCTCGCGGCACACTCATAAATATTATTATTTGTAAATATAAAATACCGTTTTTTTTTAAGTGATTACTGATCTCACAGAGAAGAAACCTCGATCACTGTTTTTCCCCGTGGTAAATCATTATCTTATTTTTCGTTCTAATTTTAAAGTAGAAAACAATTGCAATGAAATATTGTACTCAGGTTTTTAAAAATACGCTTTCTTTTTTGAAAACTGTATCCAACCTTTTACTAAGAAAAAAGATATCACTAAATAACGAACGAAGACACAAATTTATTGTACTTAAAAACGAATGTAGGTAATTTGTATGCTTTTTGGCATGTTTGCTGTGTCGAAAAGATTAGGTGATATTTTAAAATTTCAAGTTACGAAATATCTGCAACAATAAAGAAGAAATAATGGTCAGAACAACGATAAATACTTTTTTGAGCGTTAAAAATGTACAGAAAAGTAACAAGGTATGAAACTTAAAATTGAAAATTCATAATAGAGGTTCATTGTAATGTGAAATACAATTATACATTTTCCCCCATGTCTTGCAATTTGATACCTATAGAATTAACAATTTTCTTTCGATTTCCTCGCGGCACACCAGCGGCCCATTCACGGCACACCGGTTGGGAAACGCTGCACTAAGGAAACGCCCTGTCGTCGACGTTGTTCAATATATATATATATATATATATATATATATATATATATATATATATATCATTATTATTATTATTGATTTCGATGGGGAGCTTACTGGAATTACCTCATACAAAACTAAACTTACATTGCGATCTTATACAGAATATTACATTAATTATCCGTTCAAAAGATGATTATCAATAAGTTATGCAGGTTATGGCTCATTTTGGAACATCTGCTGGAGCTAGTCTAAATATGCATAAATGTGAATTTTTACAGCATGCTTAACCCTTTTAGGACATGATATTTTTAGGTCATGGCGTAGTATCGTCTTTGACCGCTTATTTAGGTTCTATAATAGATATTTAAGCCGGTTTTTTATTCTTTAAGTCAAGGATGGACTAAAGAACACCCCAGATGCGTTTTAGAACCGGATGTATAACTTGGCGGCGCCAAGTGGGGGCAGAGGGGCGTGAGTTTGCGTTTTTTTCTTTAAGGCAAATTTCAAAAATGTTTCACGCTTTTAGTTTTCAAGATATCAGATTGAAACTTTGCATACAGGTTGTGTGTAGCTTTGAGTATTTCTTAAACTTTTCTGAGATCCCTACGTGAAACCTGGGCCGGGCCCAAAGGGCACAAGTATTCCGAGGGGGTGATTTTTTCAGAAAAATTTCCTGTTTCCCCGATTTTTCCGGTTCAGATGTATGACACGGACATGCGAATGCTGCCGTTGGAAAGGGCTCGTTATATTGAAGAAAATGGCGTTTAAACTATGACTCTAGGCCCAACAGGAATGACATAGTAAATTATATATATATATATATATATATATATATATATATATATATATATATATATATATATATATATATATATATAAGCACCCCGGACAAAAAATTAGTCACCCCTCCCGAGAGCAAGGCTGCGTCGGCAAACAGGTGCAGATGGCGTATTTGTCGAATTACATGGCCAAACTTGCATACACTGCCTCGAGGCGATCAGAGGGCGTTACTGTGGAATGACAGAACCGATCGAAGCGGTGTGTGTGCGGCAAGATAGGGAACAGCACGGACGTGACGGAGTGACAAAAAGGGGCAATCGTGTTTGGCTGTGCCCATGGCCACACAGTAATGGAAGTTGCCCGATTTGTTGGTTTTTCGCGGCGGACTGTTCAACGTGTCTACAAGTAGTGGTGTAACACACGTGGCCATGAAACATGATGCCAGAACTGTGGTCGGAAAAAGATCCTCACAGATCGGGTCCGAAGACGAGTTGCCAGGCTTGTGAATCAAAACCGCTTTCAAACCCGCCAAGAATTACTGCAGTCCGTGAATGCAGGCCCAGTCCAACCTGTCAGCGAGAGAACATTGCGATGGGAAGTGCATGCAATGAACATATGGAGTCGGGTACCTCACAAAAGGCCACTGCTCACACATGCACATAAATTTGCTCGTCTGCAGTGGGCCAATAATCATCAAACATGGACAGTAGCAGACTGGCACCGTGTCATATGGTCTGACAAAACCTACTCTTTCTCCTCCAGAACTTGCTAAAAAAGATGTATACCATTCGATTACTTTCTGACAACCCGACAGTTTCCCTTATAGAGAGATTAAGTTCCATCTCTCACTCGATGCAAATTTTTAAAATTTATATAGTCCTATCATACCACAGTATATACGCATTGAGTGGTATAAGATCATCCATGATCTTGTCACACCTGCTCCATTTACTTTCACACAGCGTACGTCCCTCTTGTTGACAGAAAGATGATTGTTAACAGTGTCTTACGACCAGAGCCAGATTTATGTTTGGTGAGGCCTTAAGCTATTGGTAATCCCCGAGCGTTTTATGTCCAGCTGTCCTTTGTCAACTAACATTTTAGAGAGTGGGCTAGCAGGAGGAGCCCATTACTTACATCGTAGAAGCCACAGTTGCTGTATAAATATTTTATTTTATTTATTTTTATTTTATTTTTGAAAATATAAATCCAGTTTTTTCCTTTAATTTTTTTGGAGCCCCCTTAGCTTGTTTAGCTTATATGTAAATCCGGCACTGCTTACGACGTGTTCCAAGGTTTTACCAATCTAGCATTTATTATGTGACAGATATTATACGTTAGGATATCATATGCCACTGTTAGATTTAAGCATTTCCAGTTACTCTATTACGACTTCCTAATTTTTGCTACATGCCAAGGCCTAAACATAATTCGATGCTCTGATTGTGTGCCTATACGGTGTATTATGTTGTTACGCATGGGGATCATTCAGAATGTCAATACAAATGTTTATGTACGATGAGCATTTCAAATGTCAAATGATTCCATCTTATTATAGTTCTTTTGCTAATTATTTGAAATTTTTGTTTCTCTCCTGTAATTTGGGTCGGTTTTTTTATCAGTAGTAATGTTGTTGGCTACTTTCTAGTTTTGTTAAATCGTACACATATGGTGTTAAGCTGTCAATAAATACACTTAAAGTGGTTAAAGGCAGTGTGTTACTGATCATAGGGTCGGTGATTCAAATCCACCAAGGGGAAGTTCTTTAATATTTATTTAGTGAGTTCGTTTTGTAGATATATTTCTCAGAAAGAGAGAGAGCATTGGCAGGTATTCGTGAACTCAAACTCGCTGGCAATGTAAGTGTAATATCGTTGGAGATCCGCCAGCTATCATCTACCATCTTGCTAATGGGGCACCAACCTCTCTTCTAAACTGTAGGAGCTCGTGTCAACACCGCAGTTACAAAATGTACAAGAATACAACTTATTCGCATACAATTCCAACACTGTTAAAGGAAATGATAAGACATTTGAATCATTTTGCACATTTGGAATGTACTCTAGAAAATGTATCTCCGCTGGTTTAGTGATAAACACATATGCCTTTGGTGCAGAGTCACAAGTTCGATTCCTGGTGGGAGATTCTTGAAATTTGAATGTATTATGGCGATTTGGATTTCACCTTAAACTATAGGCCCAAGTTTTAGATAGCCTTGGTGCTGAAAGGCACACTAAACTCCAATCAGAAAATGTATATTTTGTTCAAATAAATCTGTGGCACACACTTCACCACAGAGCCTCACTTAGAGTAGGACATAAGACGTTGATAGCAAAACGAAAAATTACATGCGTCAATCGGTCCCTGAACTATTTTTTAAAATGCGTAAACCTTATCTCTCGCAAACAGAAAAGAATATTTTTAAAGACATGATAAAAAACATTATATAAATTATTATAATGGTTATATTAAATTTGTATTTATGAATACGGCTTGGAGAGCTCTGTTTACTTATTTAACTTTACGGCAGTTCCTATGTTGTGAATATAGACGTGGGATATGTGATAAGTTTAGACGAAGTATAGAAATAATACTTTTATCGGAAAATACCTAACTGATTTCAAGAATATATATTTATTATCTATATTAGTCATTCAACATACAATCAGTAAGAATTTTGTAGTTGCCAGGATAGGACTATATCATCAGCTGATAAAAAATATTATATTTGAATAATTATAAACATTTTAGGACAATGTTTCTTTTTGCACTTTTCTTTTACTTAAGGTCACCACGGATTTTACATTTCTTTCACATTGCATTGAGGAAATTATATTTATAGAATAACATCACAGTCAAACTAGGAGACTGATATACAATAAACTACGAAGTAGTACTGTACTCACTGGAAAACATAAAAATTACAACTTGTAAAATGTAAAAATTAGTAAGTAATATTGAGATAGTGAACAACGATACATGTAGCTACCTGATTATAAGAAAAATATGTTAATATAAGATCTTTTACAATTGTTCATATAAGTTTAATTGTGTAAGTGTAAACATGTATTACTTGTAAAATTTGGTTTTATGAAATACCGTAGCTATAATAGAGGTTAGTACCTTAAATTTTAATATTATCGAATAATAGTTTACATATTAAGTGGAAATACTTATTTTTATTTATTCCAGAGTTGAGAACCATCCAGAGTATCCGTTTTAATGAACTGGCAACTAGGCCAATCTTCAATGCAAAAAGGCTGTGCATGGACCACAAAACTTCTTTTAGGCTTTAAAATATTCACATTCAAAGTTCGAGATGCTTTTTAATATTCATAGTTACTCGTTCAGAAGAGAAGATGAAAATGTTAACTTCACACTGTTACGTTTATGTTACTGCTTTTAAATAAAGCTGCTCTTGTTACTAAAAACTTAATGACTTGTATGATTTAAATTAGAAAGCTTATTTAATTTATATATTTTTTAAAAAAAATTCTTATTGTATGTATAGTAGGTAGCGAAAGCGGTCTTCTGAAATACATTCAGTGTCTCATGAAAATTTGTATTACACATATTTGTATTTGTGTATTAGCCTACTAAAACCGGAAATTGTAAAACTTACTAGTACTAGCGGTTTCAACGACCACAATAGATCAAAACGGTAATACATAGCAACAAGCGTTTTTTTTTTTTTTTTTTTTAAGTTAATTCAACGCCTGGATAAAACCAGAAGTAATAGAAAGCTACTATTACTTCTGGTTTCAATATTGATTTGTACAGAACAAAAAATGGTAGGAATGTTCGTGAAACGTTTTTTTTTTGGGGGGGGGGGCTCGAAGAATAGATTCCATCTAGTCCGTTAACCGTCTATTCAAACCAGAAGTGACACATCAACAGTGTTTGGTTTCAGCTTTCATCGCCATAGAACAAAAATAGTAATAGATAGTAACAAGTAGTTTGTGTGTCAGCATCTTATAAAAGACACCATCTACACCGTATTACGGTATACTAAAAATGGAAGTGATAAAAACATGGCACCAACACTGTTAAATATAGTGTATAGTGGCCTTGTGATATGGATTCAATCTTTTAAAACTAAGTTTTATCCCCGCTTTTATATTTCTGTTAAAAACTTAAGTAGTGGAAATCTAAGATTTCCGTTTTCAACGTTGATTTCCATACTGAATGAATTTCATTTCACAGTTGTAAAACTACGGTAAACTTCTAAACTATAAGCATTCAATAATACAGCCACATACAAGAAATAAAAGTTCTGTACATCGGACCCCAGAATATGTATACGGTGTATTTTATTACACAGAATCCAAATTTCGAAACTCCAGGCCGGTTGATCATGTCAATTCCTTTTTATGGGCGAAAAGTTTGAGCGATTTTTATACGACGGATACACATTTTTCGCTCATAAAACAAAATTGACACGATCAATCGTCTTAGGGTTTCGAAATTTGGATTTTGTGTAACAAAATACATCGAATCCATACCCTGAAGTCAGCTATACAGCACTTTTGTTTCTTTGTATAGCTGTGCTACGTGTATACTCCCTATCAAAAATCATTCAAGTTTTTCGCCCATAAAAAGGAATTGTCAAGGTCAATCGTTTTGGGGTTTCGAAAGTTGGATTCTGTGTAACAAAATACATCGAATCCATACCCTGGGGTCAGCTATACAGCACTTTTGTTTCTTTGTATAGCTGTGTTACTTGTATCCTTCCTATCCAAAATCGTTCAAGTTTTTCGCCCATAAAAAGGAATTGTCAAGGTCAATCGTCCTGGGGTTTCGAAAGTTGGATTCTGTGTAACAAAATACATCGAATCCATACCCTGGGGTCAGCTGCACAGTACTTTTGTTTCTTTGTATAGCTGTGTTACGTGTATCCTTCCTATCCAGAATCGTTCAAGTTTTTCGCCCATAAAAAGGAATTGTCAAGGTCAATCGTCCTGGGGTTTTGAAAGTTGGATTCTGTGTAACAAAATACATCGAATCCATACCCTGGGGTCAGCTGCACAGTACTTTTGTTTCTTTGTATAGCTGTGTTACTTGTATCCTTCCTATCCAAAATCGTTCAAGTTTTTCGCCCATAAAAAGGAATTGTCAAGATCAATCGTCCTGGGGTTTTGAAAGTTGGATTCTGTGTAACAAAATACATCGAATCCATACCCTGGGGTCAGCTGCACAGTACTTTTGTTTCTTTGTATAGCTGTGTTACTTGTATCCTTCCTATCCAAAATCGTTCAAGTTTTTCGCCCATAAAAAGGAATTGTCAAGATCAATCGTCCTGGGGTTTTGAAAGTTGGATTCTGTGTAACAAAATACATCGAATCCATACCCTGGGGTCAGCTATACAGCACTTTTGTTTCTTTGTATATCTGTGTTACTTGTATCCTTCCTATCCAAAATCGTTCAAGTTTTTCGCCCATAAAAAGGAATTGTCAAGGTCAATCGTCCTGGGGTTTCGAAAGTTGGATTCTGTGTAACAAAATACATCGAATCCATACCCTGGGGTCAGCTGCACAGTACTTTTGTTTCTTTGTATAGCTGTGTTACGTGTATCCTTCCTATCCAAAATCGTTCAAGTTTTTCGCCCATAAAAAGGAATTGTCAAGATCAATCGTCCTGGGGTTTTGAAAGTTGGATTCTGTGTAACAAAATACATCGAATCCATACCCTGGGGTCAGCTGCACAGTACTTTTGTTTCTTTGTATAGCTGTGTTACGTGTATCCTTCCTATCCAAAATCGTTCAAGTTTTTCGCCCATAAAAAGGAATTGTCAAGATCAATCGTCCTGGGGTTTTGAAAGTTGGATTTTGTGTAACAAAATACATCGAATCCATACCCTATACAGCTATACAGCACTTTTGTTTCTTTGTATAGCTGTGTTACTTGTATCCTTCCTATCCAAAATCGTTCAAGTTTTTCGCCCATAAAAAGGAATTGTCAAGATCAATCGTCCTGGGGTTTTGAAAGTTGGATTCTGTGTAACAAAATACATCGAATCCATACCCTGGGGTCAGCTGCACAGTACTTTTGTTTCTTTGTATAGCTGTGTTACTTGTATCCTTCCTATCCAAAATCGTTCAAGTTTTTCGCCCATAAAAAGGAATTGTCAAGATCAATCGTCCTGGGGTTTTGAAAGTTGGATTCTGTGTAAGAAAATACATCGAATCCATACCCTGGGGTCAGCTATACAGCACTTTTGTTTCTTTGTATAGCTGTGTTACTTGTATCCTTCCTATCCAAAATCGTTCAAGTTTTTCGCCCATAAAAAGGAATTGTCAAGGTCAATCGTCCTGGGGTTTCGAAAGTTGGATTCTGTGTAACAAAATACATCGAATCCATACGCTGGGGTCAGCTGCACAGTACTTTTGTTTCTTTGTATAGCTGTGTTACGTGTATCCTTCCTATCCAAAATCGTTCAAGTTTTTCGCCCATAAAAAGGAATTGTCAAGATCAATCGTCCTGGGGTTTTGAAAGTTGGATTCTGTGTAACAAAATACATCGAATCCATACCCTGAAGTGAGCTATACAGCACTTTTGTTTCTTTATATAGCTGTGCTACGTGTATACTCCCTATCAAAAATCATTCAAGTTTTTCGCCCATAAAAAGGAATTGTCAAGGTCAATCGTTTTGGGGTTTCGAAAGTTGGATTCTGTGTAACAAAATACATCGAATCCATACCCTGGGGTCAGCTATACAGCACTTTTGTTTCTTTGTATAGCTGTGTTACTTGTATCCTTCCTATCCAAAATCGTTCAAGTTTTTCGCCCATAAAAAGGAATTGTCAAGGTCAATCGTCCTGGGGTTTTGAAAGTTGGATTCTGTGTAACAAAATACATCGAATCCATACCCTGGGGTCAGCTATACAGCACTTTTGTTTCTTTGTATAGCTGTGTTACGTGTATCCTTCCTATCCAAAATCGTTCAAGTTTTTCGCCCATAAAAAGGAATTGTCAAGATCAATCGTCCTGGGGTTTTGAAAGTTGGATTCTGTGTAACAAAATACATCGAATCCATACCCTGGGGTCAGCTATACAGCACTTTTGTTTCTTTGTATAGCTGTGTTACTTGTATCCTTCCTATCCAAAATCGTTCAAGTTTTTCGCCCATAAAAAGGAATTGTCAAGGTCAATCGTCCTGGGGTTTCGAAAGTTGGATTCTGTGTAACAAAATACATCGAATCCATACCCTGGGGTCAGCTGCACAGTACTTTTGTTTCTTTGTATAGCTGTGTTACGTGTATCCTTCCTATCCAAAATCGTTCAAGTTTTTCGCCCATAAAAAGGAATTGTCAAGATCAATCGTCCTGGGGTTTTGAAAGTTGGATTCTGTGTAACAAAATACATCGAATCCATACCCTGGGGTCAGCTGCACAGTACTTTTGTTTCTTTGTATAGCTGTGTTACTTGTATCCTTCCTATCCAAAATCGTTCAAGTTTTTCGCCCATAAAAAGGAATTATCAAGTTCAATCGTCCTGGGGTTTTGAAAGTTGGATTCTGTGTAACAAAATACATCGAATCCGTACCCTGGGGTCAGCTATACAGCACTTTTGTTTCTTTGTATAGCTGTGTTACGTGTATCCTCCCTATCAAAAATCGTTCAAGTTTTTCGCCCATAAAAAGGAATTGTCAAGGTCAATCGTCCTGGGGTTTCGAAAGTTGGATTCTGTGTAACAAAATACATCGAATCCATACCCTGGGGTCAGCTGCACAGTACTTTTGTTTCTTTGTATAGCTGTGTTACGTGTATCCTTCCTATCCAAAATCGTTCAAGTTTTTCGCCCTTAAAAAGGAATTGTCAAGATCAATCGTCCTGGGGTTTTGAAAGTTGGATTCTGTGTAACAAAATACATCGAATCCATACCCTGGGGTCAGCTATACAGCACTTTTGTTTCTTTGTATAGCTGTGTTACGTGTATCCTCCCTATCAAAAATCATTCAAGTTTTTCGCCAATAAAAAGGAATTGTCAAGGTCAATCGTCCTGGGGTTTCGAAAGTTGGATTCTGTGTAACAAAATACATCGTATCCATACTCTGTTGTCCATTGCTCAGAACTTTTTTTTCATTTTTTAATAATAATAATAATAATAATAATAATAATAATAATAATAATAATAATAATAATTATTATTATTATTATTATTATTATTATTATTATTATTATTATTATTATTATTATTATTATTATTATTATTATTATTTTGTGTGTGTAATCAACAATACAACCCCGCAAGAATGTTTCCAAGGGAGAAAAAGATATTCTAAGAGGGGCAAAACACCACTACACGAGCATAGTCGCGAATAGACAAGCACTTTGATGCACGTGTGCTCAAAATATATCGTATAAATTAACAATTATTTACACACATGTTCTTATTAACCACAGTAAATAAACTATAGTACTACAGTATTTATTATAAATATATTAAGTACTATGGTATGTGAAAGCAAATTAATGTCTTGACATGTATTGTCAAAAACTAAACACACTTCGAAAATCCAGGGAGAGCAACTTTCCCCAGGGAGAGCGGGCAGCCATGTTCACAATGAAGGATAACATTTTGGATTTTATTCAAAACATCTTTAAGAAACATCGACAGGAATACATGCACTAATCATCAATCAGAATAAAAATGAATACAAAGAATATGTATTTAAAAAAATACAAGCTTTGTAATACACTTTCTATTTATTTTTATTTTTATTTTTTTTACATTGATAGTAAGAATATTAATTTAAAGTATTTTACAAAAGATACTTCAATTCGTATTATCAGATAACCTGGGCATCGTGATATTTGGATCAATTCGGGCACTCAGGATGATCTTTGCACCTGAAAAACAATTCACAAAATTTGTCTGATTCATTTTTTTTACTACATTCTACATCAATGGTAGCTCTTGAGGGAAGTCGCATTGGTAAAGATTTAAATTTATCGCTCCAAGTTAAGGGAAGAAACTTCCACACAGCTGCGGAAATTTGTACTTAAAAATAGTATATTAGGTAAACTATCTTTCCTAAGGCTGCAGTAATAACATTTTAATTTCTACCGATGTCAGTTCACTCAAGAGTTACCATTGTGCTATAATATAATATAATTTAAATCTAATGTCAATACTTTCAGCGAATCGTTTGCGTATTGGTGTAACTTAAACTAATGACGATATGTGACATTACTTGATACTTAAATGAAGAGATGAGATGAAGACAGATCAAGTACATCTTTAACTGAAATGAAGGCATTTTCCTTTTTTTTTTTTTTTTTTTTTTAGTATAATTTATGGACAGTAGAAGCTGACAGAGTCAAAGATATAATAGTATGTTAAATCGGCTAAACGCAGCAAGAGATCTCTGTACGACAGTCAGCAAACTTTCAGTTTCAATTGCAATTATTGGACTTCATTTCTCTTTTCCTGTACTCTTCAAATGATACTTGTAACATAGAATTACAATGTCATACGTATGTAGGTGTCCCATTCAAAATTTTCAACGAATATACGACAGTTGCGACCAGTGACGTTTGCAATTATGTGAAAAACTGCGATCACTTACTTTTAAAGGTCATTTAGAAAATGTGTGTCACCGCGGTGACAAGTGCGACCACGTTATTAATTATCTTACAAGTTTGTATCAAATTTAGGATTAACATTTTATATCGAGGGTAAAAACTAGCCGAAGACTATTGAGTGAAAAAATTATTTATATAAAGGTATATGACAAATTAATATACAGTTAAGAGGATTACGATAGTATAAACATTTATTGCGTGTTTTGCTTAAGAAACCCAATGACTAAATCTGTTTGGTTAACCCGTTCATCGGTGGCCAACATGATGACAGCACTTGTTAACCTTGAACATGAACTCTTGACCCAATTATATTTCACGCCCTGGATTTGCCAGGTGAATATATATTTGTAAAGTGAAATATTAAGCGTTTTTTTGGGTTTTCATATATTTATATATATACATTGCCAGTGGAAAAGTCGAGGTTTATAGGTTTAATTTTGTTTCTGACACTGTTACTAGTTTATATAATGCTACAAGATAATTCCCTCATAAGCCTATTACAAATTACTTAGGTAGTATCAACAAGAGAACAACTATATTTTAATTTGTTAAGTTGTGATCCGAACGACCAATTAACCAATTTTTAACACCAGAAAAGTGTTTTTCTTGAAAACTACACTTGAGAATTTACCCTTTAACATGTTATTCTGAATTCGTATCAGGGTCAGATCCAGGACAGACTTCGGGAAGGGAGGAGGCGGTGTATAATACTGTTACTTAGAGCTATTTAAAAAATATAAAATAAGAGTTATATATATATAAAACTAGAGTTTCCTCTTCTGGAGGGGGCGATGGATCCGCTCCTGATTCGTACACTTGATGTAATCGGCCTTTTGGTCTTATTTTAAACTGATCTGAAAGTCATTTTAAGCATGCCAAAATTGCTGCGCATTAGCTCTAAGTTCCGGCTATTTTGCAGGTCTCAGGTCTGGAAAAGTGTGTGAAAGAAGTCAATAATTAATTTATCATTGATGTTACTTAGAGCTATTTAAAAAATATAAAATAAGAGTTATATATATATATAACTAGAGTTTCCTCTTCTGGAGGGGGCGATGGATCCGCTCCTGATTCGTACACTTGATGTAATCGGCCTTTTGGTCTTATTTTAAACTGATCTGAAAGTCATTTTAAGCATGCCAAAATTGCTGCGCATTAGCTCTAAGTTCCGGCTATTTTGCAGGTCTCAGGTCTGGAAAAGTGTGTGAAAGAAGTCAATAATTAATTTATCATTGATGTTGGTGTGAATATATAATAACAATAACATTGTTTTTTTTTTCGTAAATTATGGAATCTCAACTATTAATATTTTGATACTTCAAGTTGATTGCAATTGTTACTAGTCTATCCAGATTAACATTGACTACATTTTGCTTTACCGAAATTGCCGTAAGTCGCAATTGTCACTACATTCATTTATCAGCGGATTTTATGATTATAATATTATTAACCAGTTGGTGTGTGTCGTACCGCTCTAATTTGAGGAACAATTACAAAATAGTGGGAACTTTTAACAACTATATTCGGGAATGAAATGAAGGGACATACATTAGAATTTATTTTTCCTCGAATTTAATATGCCTTAAAAATTATGACCGCAAAATAGCTACGAGAAAAGCCTGTGCACACACTAATAAAAATGGTTGGATTCTTTTTTCCTTCAACGTTACATTCTAAAATTTTGTTATCTGTAATTCTCCAATTCATTGAAATAACAGTTTATCTGGTTATTAATACACTTACGACACAATAGCATGAACACGTGATAATGTGATAGTGAGAGGATAGGAGGACTTTAATTACCTTTGTTCACATCTATGTGTAAAGTTCCTCATTAATTACCTTTCTGCACAATCATATGAAAAGTTCTTAAATTTCTTTTGTGCACACTCATATGAAAATTTCTGTTTTAATAACCTTTGTGCACATCCACGGACGTCTATGGCGACAGAACGAGGGGGACGCGTCCCCCAATATTTTGAAGTACAAAATATTCAATATTTTATTCTAATTTAATTTACTTACTAACGACAGAATAACATCTATATATATAAAAGAGAACGCACAAATCCTTTGTGAACTCATCACGCTAATACGGCTGAACCAATTTCTTTCATTTTTGGGGGGTTATTATGATTTGGACCCTAGATGGTTTTTATCATATCACTTTAATTTTTAATTACCAGTGTCTTGAGATAATTGACCATTCAAGTGTCCATACGTACAAATCCTTTGTTATTAGTTCATCATAGGTAAAAATAAACGTATTTATATGCAACCCGCATGACCATGTGACTCGGCGGGTTAACATAAATGACAGGCGCTATAATTTTAACATTTACTGCAATTTGAAAGCGAAAAAGTAAAAATTATCTAAGTAACAAAGTTTATTGCGTTCCGGGGTGACCGCAGCGAAGCGGGGTGAACGCTGCTAGTCTTATATATAAAAGAGAACGCACAAATCCTTTGTTCCCTCATCACGCTAATACGGCTGAACCAATTTCTTTCATTTTTGGGGGGTTATTAGGATTTGGACCCTAGATGGTTTTTATCATATCACTTTAATTTTCAATTACCAGTGTCTTGAGATAATTGACCATTCAAGTGTCCATAACGTACAAATCCTTTGTTAGTTCATCATAGGTAAAAATAAACGTATTTATATGCAACCCGCATGACCGTGTCACTCGGCGGGTTAACATAAATGACAGGCGATATAATGTTAACATTTACTGCAATCTACTATGGTTTTTATCATATCACTTGAAAGCGAAAAAGTAAAAATTATCTAAGTAACAAAGTTTATTGCGTTCCGGGGTGACCGCAGCGAAGCGGGGCGGGTTAACATAAATGACAGGCGATATAATGTTAACATTTACTGCAATCTACTATGGTTTTTATCATATCACTTGAAAGCGAAAAAGTAAAAATTATCTAAGTAACAAAGTTTATTGCGTTCCGGGGTGACCGCAGCGAAGCGGGGTGAACGCTGCTAGTAAATAATAATAATTATATTTATTTGGAATATAATTTTCAGGCTGTGAAAAGATTATAACAGAGTTCTTGTACTGAGAAAAATCCGTTCTCCGGACAACGATATATTTTACAAATATACGGTATCCTCTTGCTTACTACAGAAATGCGTACGGAGCATACGTTGTCCGTATGCTACATAGGCACTGCTCTTAGATGTTACATCATGCAGTTGTAGGATGTCTGATATCTAACAGTGTTCCTTATATTCATAACATATGTATGTTACCTTCGTCAGCTATGTGTTATATAGAGAAAGTTTTGAGTATTATGGAATAGTCAGATAATATGGAATACCTCATTATCTCACCTGTGATGTGTTACTTCCAAGCGGAGAGGAAAGAAACTACTACCTCACGTTTCCATGATGCTCTACAGTCAGTCTCCTTGTGATTGTGACATTCGTTATGTTGGTAGACGTGAAAATCTGATTTCTTGTTCCTGAAAACTTTTACAGGTAAGCATTTTACAACCTGTATTTTCCTATGAAAAGTAATAGAATAACAATTCTTTGTTTATTATGACGTTGGATATACAGAGTGGTAGTTTGATTAGCGCCATTATCCTATACGCCTTCGAATGCGTTTAACAGCTCTTTCGTTTCCAAGTTGGCGTGGAGGGCAATATGGAATACCCGCAAGAAAAGCATGGTATTCCGTATTCCGTATGGTATTCCGATTACAAAAATATTTATCGATATTGGGCAATTAATCATACATTTATGATGACAACAATGCTAAGCGTATTTTATAAAGCAGCAAATTTTCAGATGATACGAGGAGTGAGCTTTGGGTCCAGCGTTTATTATGTTTAATGTGAGCACACAATGACTGTCCCGATCCTGAAGCAAAGTATTATATTTGTGACTTTTAACCACATTCAGTTAGGCTTGGCATTCAGAATTTTCATATATTGTCACTGTATTCTTTGTATGTTCAACAGAAAAGTCATTTCTTTTCTCGGTTAGCGTACGCGCCTCTGGCGTGGGAGACCCGGGTTCGATTCTTGGCGGGAGCTGGTTCGGATTCCACGTTAATCAGTAGGCCCACGTCTCATATAGCCTCGCTGCTGAACGGGACGTTAAACTCAAAATCAACTCAACTCATTTCTTTTCTATATAGCATTTGTATACCATATTACCCGACTATTTCATATTACCCTCCAAAGTGATTTCTTTACAAATTATAAGTTTTGCCCACCCCTGTACCGAAACTTCTTTATCAAGGTATGCATAAATAAAGCCAAATATGTAAGGCATATATTTGTTTCCCTTTTTGTTTCAATGTGCAATTCTTAACTGAGTTACAAGCGAAACAAAAATGGTATTCCATAATACCCGAGCTTCCTCTACGTCCATTTGTATGTGAGATCCTGACCGCCCATATTGTTTCATACGGAAAGTACGTATAGATGGAACACTTATACAGAAATTATTATAAAACACGCGTTTTCAATTATGCATCTGCTGTACATTAAGTCAAAAAACTACAGGAATTACGCACGTAACCTACGTTTTTAAGTACGCCACCTACATCTCTTTTTTCTCAGTGTGATATACCTCAAGGGGTCCGTGAAGGTAAACAGAAAGGTAACAAATGGAATCGAAGATAGTAAACAGGTGGCTAGGTAGTATCATTTAAATCACTTTCTTTTATGTTCCCCCCCAAATTTTCCATGCAGAGACGCCAGTGTGAACATATATATGAAAAGTTCCTCTTTAATTGCCTTTGTGCACACCCATATGAAAAGTTCTGCTTTAATTACCTTTGTGCACATCTATATGAAAAGTTCCTCTTTAATTGCCTTTTGCACATTCATATGAAAATTTCTGCTTCAATTACCTTCGTGCACACTCATTTAACAAGTTATTCTTTAATTAGCTTTGTGCACATTCATATGGAATGTTCTGTTTTAATTATCTTTCTGCACACCCATTTGAAAAGTTCTGCTTTAATTATATTTCTGCATATCTATATGAAAAGTTGTTTTAATTACCTTTGTGCACATTCATAGCAAAGGTTCTGCTTTAATTTTTTGCACAACATTTGAAAAGTTCTGGCTACACCTATGTCTGCACGCACAGTGTTAGGCGTCATGCAAGGTGAGCAAAATTGTGCAAGGCTCATAGCACCATATCACCTGAAATCATATGTATTCAGTATTTCTTTAGGGATTAATGATTTCAATTCGCTCATGTGCAGATGATTAGCAAAGATCATCAACTTCAAATTTCTCCAAAGAAAATGAGACGATTTCCTATAAATTTAGGAACGATTGGCTCCAACTAGACGCCGTAACGACGCACACAATGCTTTACTTTACTATATGATTGTTTTTCAATCGTCTGATCCCTGCTTTGGACACTTGACGTGCCTATTTCTATTCCTAGGTTTAACAGCTCCAAACTTTACACTAGTTTCTACAAGATCAATGAGATCATGGAGTTGAAGAAATGAACTTATAACATGAGAACTTTCTCTCGCTGGCTTCATGCAATCGTATGATATTTTGTAGATATTAACTTCAAGACACACTGAAAGCTCTATACTGTACTAAATGCGGGTTTTACATTTTAGTGCTCAGGCAAGTTGTTAAACGTCTCCGTCAACTTGTACTCGTTTCCTAAAATTGTAGATACAAAACACGCCACCGAGTAAGCACAAGGTAACTGTTAAGTATTTCAGTGTTAACTGTTAACTCATCTGTCATTACATTTCGTAATTATTTATTATTATACCTGTGTTAACCAGTGACGACGCCAGAGGGGGGCAAGGGGGGCGAGCGCCCCCCTAGTAGCTACTTCTGCCCCTCTGACTGACACCTAGACTGCCCCCCCCAGACTCCTACAATCTTTAAATATTCTATATGTAGTATTTTATATCAGTATCATAACCAATCTCATCGTCAAATTGTAGTCTACTTTCCATGCATTTACTATGTGGCAGATTAGTCCTCAAGCTTTCTTCTTTGAGCGTTTGGGTATGCACTGTTCTGTTTTCTGTTTTCTAATTTAGCGCCTTTTAAGATACATCTTAGTTATACTTCTTTCTTATGATTTTTTAAATAATTGTTCCTAGCGAACAATAGTAGATTTGGTCGACTTGTTTTCTTCTCATTGGATCAACTTCGATTGGAAACGGAAGAAAGGTAAAACTAGTTACGTAACTTCTTTGTATTTATCCAGGTTTGAAGTTTCCAGTTTCATATTTTGTTTTATTTAAAGGTTCTATACTCCTTTTTTCTGAAACATTATTCTCGACTTTCAATATTCAGAGGATGTGCTTATAACAGCTAAGTTTGCATCTACCAGGGCTCAATTTTTTGAAGGGGATAAAAAGAGTTGTGTTTTCCCTTCCTGCAAATGATGATAATAAATTTATAGAATTAAATTGATTCCCAATAAAACGTATTTTCAGAGTGCTGATCTTTAGTTAGTAATTTGTTTATACTAGTGCTCCCTTACTTATTTTGTTTCAAAGTACTGACGTGATGTCTACCACATTGACTAGGAACTGCTGAAAAAATCGTAGCCCAACCCAGAAGTGCACGTGTAATGGCGAAGTTTTACTTCTTCTACACTTCCCCCGCGAGTCAATATACTACCTTGTACAGTGCTCCAGTTTTTGCAGAAAAGTTAAAAAATCTGAAGATTTCCTCGCACCAATGTTCGTAGCACTATCCCTATCAGATCTAAAATGGCGTCCTTTCAAGTGTTATTTAAGTTTCGGAAATAGTTAGACGGAGCTAAATCTGCGGAATAAGAATGATGATCTAGACATTGAAATCCTAGATTATGCAATGTCAGTTGTGTTCGCAGGGGCTTGATGGACAGGTGTATTCTCCTGAAGGAACAGAATTCCTTTCTTTTCATTTTCCGCAGCGTTGAACTTTGAATTTTTCTTTCAGTTTTGTAAGTAATGTAGAGATTCTGGATTAAATACCTGACCATTGAGGAGGTAGTCTACCACTCCATACTTATACCAGAAGAATGTTCCAAACAGTTTCTCAACCTACTTCTGTGTCTTGAACTTCTTGGGGCGATGGAGAAATGAGTGCTACTACTCCATTGACTGTTGTTTCGATTCCGGATCATAGTGATACAACCATATTTCATCTATGGTTACTATTCGTCAGCGAAATTGATCAGCATTACGTTCAAATTGGAAGAAGACTTCTCTTAATGCCATCACTCTTTTATTTTCCTGACAGATATTTTGGAATCCATTATGTCGAGAACTTGAGCATACCCGAGCCATTCTGAATTATGCCACCGACGAGTTCCAAAGAAATGCCGAGAATCTCTGACACAAGTTTTGCTGAGA
The DNA here is from genome assembly GCF_964235325.1 of Thermobia domestica. Lineage (NCBI taxonomy): Eukaryota > Metazoa > Arthropoda > Insecta > Zygentoma > Lepismatidae > Thermobia > Thermobia domestica. Next base: position 76,050,620 of record NC_137464.1, read on the forward strand.
AGGTAAAAACTGAGAAAGCGGGGTGCAGCCAGACCTCAGACTATAATATGTATATCGTGAGTTTACTGTATACTTTAAAATATATATATATATATATGTATGTGTATATAATACCTTAAATTATTTTTGTCACTTAAAAACTGGGGTGGCCTAGGCCCTCCGGTCCCGGGCTATATCCACCACTGGTTGAAATGCTGCAATTTTCAAGAATAATGTCACAAATTGCATCCGTGATTTCGGGAAGAGTCATTGCTTTGAATCATTCTGGATGTAAAGCATAATTTGTTGAGAAATCGCCACGTTTATACTAAGCCATTTACTTCTTCACCACTGTATATAACGGAGGAGAGTCCCGTGGTGTTTCACTGATTTCCTAATTAATATACTTCGGTGACTTTCCTTGGTGGAACAAAAATGTTAAAACAGTTAGGATCTGGATGTTCGTGAAATTATCTGTTTGGGCACGCATAATCACTTCAGAGACCTGAGAAACAATAAGAATGTCATTATTAATATGAAAATTCGTATTTGTATATACAGAGATGTTTTTTTCTAAACTACGGTTTCATTTTTCTACCTAGTACCTACATTTACTCTGGATTGGACTAGGACATTTTCAACAGCTCCTCGTAAATTCTCTCTCTCTCTCTCTCTCTCTCTCTCTCTATATATATATATATATATATATATATATATATATAGAGAGAGAGAGAGAGAGAGAGAGAGAGAGAGAGAGAGAGATACGTAGCATATAGTACTAGACGAATGTGTTGTAGCATATGCGAAAGTAATTCAATTTATGTTTAGGCTTCAAAAGTTTAATTGAAAAATATTTCATGTGCAGACGTTACTTATTTGTTAGTTACAAATTTTACTTGAAATAACTTTAATTTATAATCATATAGGTCTAATATAAAAACAGCAACGAAATTACACAATGTAATGTAAAATAAGTCAAACGTAATAAATGTCATTTTTGGTATGGCAAATATCCGCCCCCCCCGAAAATGTATCTGCTCCTCCTTTGCCCCCCTAAGAACTTAAAGCTGGCGTCGTCACTGGTGTTAACAGTTGTAAATAATGAAGATGAATTTACTCAGCATAAAGATATTGTTGCAAATTAATGGTACAGAAGTTTGACAGTGAATATTCGTTTTCTTTGAAAGTGCAGATGATTTTCGAAATTAAGGAATTTAAACAACTGCCAGAATGAGTTAATAGAACTGCAAATACATGAAAATAATACATCAGCTTTTATGTGATGATACGTCAGCGATGCAGTCAGCAAGTTGTTTACAGGAGAGGGCGGAGTGATTTTTTTTTACAGAGGGTCCAGGCTTTTAGATGCTAGAAGCAAACCAAAAGTTTTCTCTCAGAGTGTGATAGCATTATGTACTGTAATTCTTTTCCACACTGACATAGGTAGTCTTTACATGGTTACATATACATCCTCGAAATAATTATAATACTTACAATGAAAAGAAATCGAAGCCTCTTCCTTCTTCTCCTTTGTCAAGGCTATTTAACTGTTTCATTTCATCAGCGGATAGCTCGAAATCAAAAATCTGTTATCGGAAACAAAGATAAAAATTAAATGTTTACATGCAAGAGGAAAACTGTAACGTAAATATGTTTCTACGAAACCTAATTAAAACCACAGCATACGAGAGGTATTCAACAAATTTTGCACATGTGGTTATAATGTTATTAGTCGCAATACGATGATAGAAATGGTGGGAGAGAAAAGAACAATTTTAAATATTATTAAGAAGATGAAGAAAAAGTGTTTGGGACACTGAAGAAGGAACTGTATCATGAGCCAGTACTAGAAGGTATGGTGGCAGGAAAGGGAGGGAGAGGGCAAAGGAGACTACAATTAATAGATGATATCAGAACAAAAAAAAAATCGACGTGAAGTCGAAGAGGTTAGCGGAAGACTGTGGAGCATAGGAGATTTTCAGTTGCGGCAAGTGACGTGCCAATAATGGCAAAATAACTATGATGATGATGATGATTTTGAACCTTTGGCTACAAGACTATGTCACTCAATGCGGCCTCCATCTGCTGTGACGCATCTCGTCCAACGTTCTTTCTATGACTTGAATGTACATTTTGACTTGAACGTTTGTAGCATTCACTATGTAACTAGTCTATAGATTAGTATAGTCTCGATATATAAAGGTTCGTCTCGAAATTTACAGACGACACTAGAACGAGACTAGCCTCGATCTCGGTACCATCCGTACATTTGTGCTTATAAGTAACAATAGACTCGAATTAAAACTATAATGAAATATCAAAGTCGATTTTTTTAAATTAATGAAACAGCCTAAATGTGTTGACATATTACTATAACTTACCTCAAAGTTTTTCTTAATTCGTTCAGGATTCGTACTTTTGCAGATAACAACAATACCATTCTGTGCAATATGTCGTAATAATATCTGTGCAGGCGTTTTCCCGTACTTTTTAGCCAATGTTGCAACAGTTGGATCCTCTAGCACTGGAGGAATTTTAGGTGGTCTGCAACAACAGAGAATAATAAACTAGTTTACTTGCTCGAATTAAATTGACATTCAAAAGAATAAAAAATATTCCTACTCTATTTATAAAACTGACAGCTGTATTTAGATCCAATGGATTAAATGAATGATGCCCAGTTGCGGTCTGAGATCCAACCAGTCCACGAATAGAAATGGAAGTGTAAGATTTGTTGTTGTTACTCTATGCGTAACAGAAAGAATGTAGCTGGCCATAATAATGTCTGAATCAAGATTTGACTCTTGACTGATAAGATATTTTCTTTAATATTTTGATTACTGAGCCCATTCTGTAAAAAGGCAACTGCTATTAAGTCGATTTTTCGAAAAATCCAGATTTCATTTATTTGCTTGTTCGTAGTTCAGGTTCTCTTTTTGTCTTCCCAAATTATGTGGAAGAATTTCAACCGTAAAATATATATGTAAAGACAGTTATGCCTGTATGGTTACGAAACATGATTGTTTAATTGAGAGAAGAACGCAGACTGAAAGTACTTAAAAATTAAATCCTAAGTCGAATATTCGGACTCAAGAGAGGTTGGAATGGGAAGTGCTGGAAACTTTATAAGAGGGAACTGTATAATTTAAATCGTTTTCTTAACATTATTAGGGTCTACGAGGCTCAGGTGGCCAGGTTATGTAGGCAAGATGGAACACTTTCAAATTTTAACTGGAAGTCCAATCGAAAAACGACCATTAGGAAGACTTAGGCGCAGATGCGAGAAAAATATTAAGATGGATCTCGCATAAATAGAAATCCAAAGTAGAAAATAGAACTATTTTTCTATATTGTAATGTTCCACATGGTGCTGTGTATAAACAATTCTACACGCCAGTGTTTACAAACACCATCTCCGGGTTTAGCAAGAGGATTTCACGCACCTGAGGGACCTACTATCATCTGCAGAAGACGGGTTTCTGGTCCCTCCCACGGAGCAGACGATGTCAACTAAGCAGCAGCGCCACCGCCACTCAAGGACCTCTATAAATTGGCTGGACATCGGCAATTCGGGACCAGTTTTCTGGAGTCCCTCCTACTGTTTGCCACGGAACATTAGGAGTAACCTAACCCTAGGGCCTCTAGTCTGCTTCGGGACTACGCCTGTCCTATCTCCTGGCTTAGCCTGCTTCGGGGCTCTGTAGAGATCCTGTCTGCGACCTTACGGTCAAAGACTACCTGTAACTAACCTTGCAAACTTAGAGAGATTATTTGTATAGTATTTTGTAAAAATACTTTTATAGTGAAACTTTTATAAAGCCGGTAGTGGGAGTCGATTCCGGACGCTCTTTTTATTAACGCTTTATGTATAACCTATATCGGACGAAGTTTTACATATTTTAATCAAGGTTTCCAGCTCTGCGTACAATTATTACATAGTAATTAATTTGTATTAGTATCTTAAGTTTATTATTATTATGAATTCTTCATTTAGTGCATCTAACTATGTTAACGGAAAATTTTTCTTTCCTTCTTTTAGCTATTTGAGAAAAAGTAGTTTATTTTTCAGATATAGCCAGTCAGTTTGCAAGATGGAAGGAGGAGAAATTTCTCGCTTTCCGACCAGGAAGGTTTCTTCCTTCTGGCTTTAGTTCTGCAATTTTTAAAGGAGGGGAAAAACATCCCTTGAGCTGATGGTCTATAGATACGAACGGAGGCCATTCTAATCATCTTCATTATGGTGGTGAGATCGACGATTGGAGAGATAACTCACAGAGAAGACGGCTATGATAAAGAAGAAATGAAGATGCCAAGAATACTCAAGAAAACGCCATGACACTGTTAAGGGCATACACGACGTTCAAGATTTTCGTAAAATAATGGGAAAATATTTCTGATTTTTATTGGAAAACTGATAATGATGATATTTATATCGTTTCTAAATATTTTTTCCGAAGATTAATTAATTAATTATGAAATAATTAACAATTAATTAACGATAAGCTATTCCTACTTTTCCACTAAATTAATAAAGCAAGAACAGTGAAACTAAAACATATTACTCCCTACACTTTCTCTAAGAGATCTAGTAACTTTACAAAGTTTTGTTCTTGTTTACTTAACTTTTATGTGACTTTCTTTGAAGAAGTGCGCAATTCAATTACAACAATTCTCGGCAAAACAACGCGTTGCAAAGTAACACTCTTTTTTCACTTTCCGTTACACTAAGATAGTGAATATGTTTATGAATTAATATATATAGTTCTATAGCCTGAGTGTTGTCCTTTCTTTTGCAATAATTATTTACTTTTAAAATTGTACGTATTTCGAGAAAAGTAGGAATTTATTACAACATTCGATAATTTTGAATTTCCCGTCGTACGGTGGCGCCGCCATGTGAACTGTAGCCATACTTCGTCCATAAGCGTAGAAAGCATCAGTGTTACTAACCACTTGCTGCTCTTTTCTATTGTGAAGGTGGTGCGTGATTTTCTATCCGTGATAATGGCTAGAAAGAAACAACTACTGTCAAAAACGAGAAAAAGAAATAAGCAATTTAAAGCACGTCGTCTAGCGTGGAAACTACGAAAACTTGAATGTGATAATGTACCGGTAAATGCCGTTACAGAGAATTTGGAAGATACTCCACTACAGGGAGACAATAGCCTTCGGACAGACCAAGACATCGGTGAAGAATCTACGAGCTCTTCTAGAAGTTTTCAGCAGGAAGATAGTTTTAATATGAGGTAAGGATGTTTACTTAATAGTTTATATATTTTCTACACAAAAAAGCAGATTAGAATTATGTTTCTTTCAAAACTAATAATAATAATAATAATAATAATAATAATAATTAAAATTAATAATAATAATAATATGCTTATTATATTACTGAGAACAGCTATGTAGTAAAATTACAGCACTACGTTTTACATATCGTATGTAGACAGTGGTGTGTTCACACCGGACTCGGATATCTGTTTGAGAACTATATCCTGTCAAGAAAGTAACTTTGTATATGAACAAGTTACGTACAAAGGAGTTATTACGTAATCAGATTAGGAGAGAGGGCGGGTCTGCGATATGATTATTTTTTGTTACAAGGGGAGGGGGGCAACGACTACCGAAGAAAATTTTCTGGGGGGGGCGTATAGTTGGAGCTGGTGGTGTTAACTGAGTTGTTGTCACTAATAATGGAGAATCTATATAGCATTTACAGGTAATCCTTAGTCTGAAACGAGTAGTTTTCAAAAGAGACTTTGTGCACTATAATAAAGATACAATATTTGCAATACACTTATACACAAGGCTTTCTGTGGAAATATGAATTGTTTTCCATGGGCTAGACCCCCTATTGGGACTACGATTCGCACTGGTCATATAGTTTATACAGCCTTTGGAAACAGTCGGCTGACGGGAATGCAATATTATCTCTTCGGGATAGTATAGCGAAGCATAATACACACATTAGAGAACCCTACCCTTTAGGAATCATTCAAGTAAATTGCCCGAATTAGAAGTGCGGTCCTTTTTAGAACCATGCCTTGTCCAAGCAAGAAGACGCTAACCAGAAGACCAACAACAAAAGATGAAGTAACTAAATGGAATCCCAGGAAAGGAGCAGACGAAACCAAAAGATAGTAACACTCATGAAAACGACGTGAGGCTGAAGTTTCATGAAGAGACCATGCAAGCGGCATGGATGTCGATGCATTCATTAGAATTTCGCCGGTGTACATAAAAAGATGTTAGCATCAGATACGCTGAAGAAGACATGAGAGCCATTAGCAAAAGAATGAAATCTATGCAGTGTATGGGGGACTTATTTCAAGGTGTTCTTCAAATCAGAACCAACAAGAAATTTTTTTCTTATTTTCCAGGCAGTAGACTTTGGTTCAAGTGCTGTTTTCCAAGAGAAACTCAAGATAGGGCGAAACAGAGGAAGTCCAGATGGGTGATCTAACAAACGAACACGACTACCACACAGAGAAGGAACACAAATATTCCGGGCCTTATGAGGACCACTGTTGGGTTACTGAGGAGAAGTGTACATGTGATAATGATTAATGTGGCGCTCTAGATGCAGCATGTTGCGAATACCTGTCGTTGAAGTTCGAATCAGAAGGTTATGACGTGCCAAGGAAGCAATCTAGTGTTTTTGCTGTTTCCTGGAGTAATCTAGATGTACGTACTTTGAATAAAATTGACAGTGAACGATGAAGATATGCAGGAAGATATAAGCAATGATCGCAGTCTGAGTAAGGGTGATCGTTCCGTACAATCATGGAATTTGTTTCGAGGAAAGTGTCCGCTATGTATTAAATGCACCATTAGTCCAAGGAAGGTGTACACGCACGTCAAATCCTATTCCTCACAGCAGTGGCATACAAATGGATGTCTGGATATTTTCATCAAACTAAATGCAACAGTCGATCGCACGACGAACACGTCACAAATTAGTATGGGTACCGTACGCAACTTTGGCGCAGGAGACACGAGTTCGATTCCTAGTGAGAGATCATGTGGTTCAGATCTCATGTGAAGCAGTAGGTCCACGTCTTATAAAGTCACGGTGCTGAACAGGACAATAAACTTCTATTGACCATCCCTTGGTGTCAACTTGAATTATCTGCAGCTCGTTGCTTCACAGAAAACCACGACCACGAGTATGTTCGCCAGGCTTCTTACCCTCTGCGCCTTGCAATCTCTTTCTAATAGTATTTTGAAGAAAGCAATTGGATTCGTAATATTACTTAAAAAAAAAAAAAAAAAAAAAACTTCACACTGTGCTTTTATGTAAATGGTTGTCAGGCGAGGAACAATGGGTACAGGCCAATCGAAATTCTTGTCTATTGTACACTCATGTCCAAAATGATTGTCGCATATATATAACTGTCTTCTTGTAAGAATATAATTTGATAATGATTTTGCAGAGTACTTTTAATAGTGATACTATGTGTGTAATAGGGAAATGAATACTTGTGGTAAATTTCATAGGAAAAGAATTATAAATACAAAAATTAGAATAAGTAAAACAAAATGTTGCTAAATGGACAAGAAAGTTTTATTTTCGTTTTATTGTTCTTATTTACTGCTCTTTTGACATGAAATTTGCCATATACACGTCTTTGCCGATTATACACATAGTAACATTATAAGAAATTCCGGACGAATTCGTTATCAAATTATTTTCCTACAACAACATATTTATAGACATACGACAATAATATTGGACATGAGTGTACATAGATTAGACTTTGTATACTAGTCTAGGCTGTGGTGATCATAAACTCATTGTTCTCCGACTGAAAGATGGGTTCCTATTGTAATGATGTTCATGCACTAGAAAAATCTACTTACGGTCTTCCCATTTTCTTGTAGAAGGTTGTCCTTCCTGCTGATCCAAGAGCTCCATAAGCACAAATAGCAATCCCATACTTTTGACAGGTTTCTCGTAAAGGCTTTTGTTGAAAATACAACTGAAGCTCAACTTGATTATTTGCTGGAGGTATACGAGCCACTTTCATTATGCGTTCTATTTGATCACTGTTGAAATTAGAAATCCCAATCGACTTCGCTCTGCCAGCATCTACTTGTGCTTCCATTGCCTTCAAGAAAATTGCAAAAATGTAAATAAAAACGTGTAAAACAAAAATACCAGAAACAATTAAAATTTTCATTGTTTCGTTTTCTCATCTCTCCTCTTCATTTTTAAAATCATTATTATAGGCGGGTAGAATATAGATGTTTGGTGCCCCTAGATAGAAAAATACTTCGCTCCTTATTTCGAAATGAATACAGTATAGCCCTACTGTTGTACACACTATTTTAATGATTATGATAATATATCTAATTCAGTAACTGATTTACTCATCAACAGATTTAGGAAATTCTTGAGCGTAAGTACTTGATTTTTTTTTTTTTTTTTTTTTTTTTTTTTTTTTTTTTTTTTTTTTTTTAGTCTCCGTAAATTCCAACCGGTAGATAAGGTGGAGTTATGCGAAATTTAATCCATAAAGGGAAAGAGAGGCTTATCTTTTGCAACTTTTAATCAGAAACCTTTGGACGAAGAAAATTGAAAATTTGTACAAATGTCTCAGAACACGAGTAAATTGGAATATTCTGCATTTAAGAGGTCAAAAGGAGGGTTAAATGTTTTCTCGCTCTTGATCAGTTTTGAACCCATTCGGCGGAGGAAAAATTTTTAAAGTTTCTGTACATAGAAATTACATTCTAAAGGACGCTGGCGATTAAAAAGGTTGTTCATTATTCTTTGGTACGTGGACAAAGGGACTTTAGACAACAAACTTTAAAATGTCTGCACAACCTCTTATTACCGACCAAATGTTAAAAAAATATAACTTAAAGGGAGTTGATCATTGCATCCAGACATCAACTCTTAATGCCGACTAAAGTTAGAACATATGACTTAAGGAATGTTGGCATGATCTCAATTTAAACGTAACAAAGTCGAGCCATTTTTGAAGCAGTTGCTCACGAGTGATTAAAAATGGACAGTCTACGATAATAATGTGTAAAAAAGGCCGTGTCGAAGTGAGATCAACAGTCCACACTCATGTCCAGGAAAGTTATGCTGTGCATTTGGTGGGATTTGAAGGACTTGCATCATTGTGAGCTCCTGCTGCTGAGCAGAATCATAGGCTCAGACTTGTACTGTCGACACTTAGCGTGACTGCACCTAGCATTTCAAAAGAAATGGCCGAATTAGTCAACAGAAAGGGTGCCGTATATCATGCTGACAACACCAGACCGAATATATTTTTAACGATCCACCGATGTGTTGAATTTGGCTGAATCGTATAGCATGTATATACCTGGCACGGACCACATATTGAAAGGGAAAAAAAAAAAAAAATCATAAACCCCAGAGTTTGAAGACATGAACACATGATTAACAAACTATTTACCCAAGCCGCTCGACTATATTTTGCGCTACCTTAAATCTGCTTTTAACTTTTCATAAAGTGGTTCTCTGTTCCACACTAAGTTATGTTTGCAGTCATGTATGAATGAGTTCGCGGTAAATAATTGAAATTTAACATTTCTTACAATGCATACATCTATAATAATAATAATAATAATAATAATAATAATAATAATATTATTATTATTATTATTATTATTATTATTATTATTATTATTATTATTATTATTATTATTATTATTATTATTATTATTATTATTATTATTATTATTATTATTTGTATAAATCACACTTTCTTTTAGGTCACTATAACAGGTGTAAAGCAGATTGAATGTGTGACATGATTGGGATTGGAATGATCCTTAATATAATAAAGCAATAATAGAATGGTAATAACAATTACTTCAACAACAAAATTTGACGAAGAAAATTAATTAACTGATCTAATGATTGACTCTTTTATACTGGCCTTAGCGTTTCGTCCAGAGGCTTACATGAAAGGTTTTTAACTAGGTAACAGCTTTCGTGCAAGATCAAGTTACATTGTGCTAGGTAAATGGTTAGTTCGTTGGATTTCTATCCATGAGGTCCGGGTTTGAATCCCGAAATGGAACTCTTTAAGATTTCGCTAAGCTCATTCCTTTTTTTTTTTTTTTTTTTTTTTTTAATCTTTAGTAAGTATGTGCGTTATTCGAGACGATAATTCTTGAAGAAAAGCGATTATTTGTTACAAGTAGATAGAGCAATTATCTCAGCCCTGTTCATTAAAGGAGTCAATTGCAAATTAACATCTTCACCGGTAACGGAGACTTTATCGGTAACTATTCCATTTTCAACTATTGAAACAAAGGTAATAAAAGTTACATATTTCTCCGTTAGATGGCAGTAAATATCCTCCAGCAGTTGACTCTAGCGGACGAAATAGAAACTTCTAGAATGTGTGTGTGATCTTTTCTACTGACCACTAGGGTTATTATTTGCGTTGTTTCTTGCCAATTTGAAGTATTAATTTTCCTTTCTTTCTTTTCTTAAATTTCACTTTTGCTTTAGAGAACCATGAAATAAAACAATGACACAGCTGCACTTTTTAATGCTGTAAATAGAACAGAATCTCCATGGCCCGGGCACTGAAACTTGTATTGTCGCTTGAAGCTTGCAATGTTAAATTCGTAGCCAGGATTTTTGAAGGGGATGTGTCCGTGACATGAAATACTGTAGTCTTCACAACAGGGGCTCGATCATTCTAAACTACGTATTTTACTGGAACATATATTGGTTCGTAACTGGAGGGGGGGGGGGTGACGAAATTCTGAAGGCCCAGGAGCTCGCTCAATCTAAACTACTTTACCATTAAAATATATTGGTTTGTTAGGACAATAAAATGAGGATATGTTGGTAACAAACTATGAAGGAATCTCGAGTAAAATAATAAAAAAGGGTATTGAAAAAGATTTTACAATATTTACGTCCTTTCTCTGTTCATTCAAACATAATTTTCCTTTCATTATGACCTCAACTATTATAAAAAGTACATATTCAGTATTATAAAAGTACATACTCAATGATGTCTTGTAAAATATTTTACAATATCTGTTTGATACTGCAAAGTTGTGATGACAAAAATTATGATAAAGAATATCCACGCTGTTACACAACGGCGCTATGCTTTCGGAAGCTTGAAATATCTCTGCTTAGTAGTAGAAATTCGGAGAATTCCGTAACTTTTCTAGAAATTTCAAATTCCCTGACTCTTCCAGGATATCTCGCTCACCTTGCCACTATGTATTGCAAGTAATACAAATCTCCTCATAAGAAAGAGTAACCAAAAGCTTCCTGTAGTTTTTTTTTAATTTTTTTATTTTTAACGATGATCCTTCTTTTTCTAATTTCATTTTTTGTTTCATACTTCCTTATTTTTTTCATTTCTGGTCTCGAAGGAAGGCTCCGGCCCCCCTTGGTTACGTGTCTGTCAGACTTTTGTACAAGGGGGGCAATACAAATTTGAGGGGTACATTTTAAAAAATCACTTCCGGATTTGATCCGGCAATTTTTCCAAAGAATTTCCTTAGTCCCACCAGGCAAATGCCGGAATGCATAAGAGTACAAAACACAGAAACCTTTCTTTAAAAACAAATATGGAAAACTCTCACATGACAACTCCATTTAAGAAATTTTCTTTCTCGATTTTTTTTTTTTCCTTTCTCCCTTGCTCTCAAAAGTGCAAAAAGGCTTCTAAAAGCGCAAGTCTCGAAACCTACGCAATATGTATGTGAAGAATGAGTCACGAGGATAAAGGCTAATTTGAACCTTGTTCAGAGCTGTTTTATTTTGTTTGCCAAGTCCTTACTACAGTGTTTCATCTTCCAACCTTTTTTATATCAACATTTCATGCTAATTTTAGCTCTCCTTCCTCTCTTCGTGCTATATTTACAAAAAGACTAACATATTGCCAATATTTTTTTTCGTTGTAAAGCATTTGTGTGCGTCTGTATCTAATTTTCAAGTTTTTATTTAACTACGACTTGATACAAGAACGTGGTTTGGTAATTAGAACAATTAGGTTGGGCAAAAGAAGAAACTAATTTTATTTTTAAAACTCTTTGCTTTTAAGACACTTTTATTTCCGAAAAATTAGAGAAAAGCAAATATTTAATGCATGTGCATAGATATTCTATGGAGGCGCATATAAATTCTAGGGGATCCCCCCCCTTGAACATGCCTAAATTCAATGCTGAATGCTTGTAATTCTCGAATTCCAAACTAAATTTGGACTTTCGCCGACAACTTTCTGCTTGAAATGTTATAAATATCTTGTCGTGTATCTTGACGGACACCACAGCCACTATAAAAAACTAGCAAAATGAAACTTAGACACAATGTTTTTCGAAATTTAGTTCTCAACAATTAAAACGTCAGTTACACACTTGTACGTACATTATATTTCTGTTAGACGGTTTATTATAAGAACTTTTTTTTTTTTATATTATTAGAAAAGAAAGATATTCGAATTCTTACCTTCCAAATGGCCAAAATATCTGTAGCCATATCAAGACCAAAAGATCCATCTTCATTGCGAGGAAACAAATTATTGTCATCAATATATTTCATTCCGACGGGAGAATGGATGAGATACAAATCCACGTAGTCCAATTGCAGCTTTTCGAGTGACAATTTGAGAAATTTCTCCACATGCTCTGGCCGGTTTCCAATAGAAGGAAGCTAAACAAACGCATTGAGAGAAAGAAAATTGAATTGGTAAAAAGAAATTGATTTACTATCAGACTGGTATGTTTACTATATCGCAATGCCACAAGTGTGAAGGGATAACTATGCTACTTATACAGTACTACCACATTTTTCTTTCTTCTTAAGTTTCTGAATTAAATTCAATATTGTTATTTGCGTTTAAAGAAAAAATATCAAAAAATGAGACACATAACAATTGACAGATCACGTTGAGATAAACAAAATGATTTGGATAACTATAAATCCTCATGCGTAGGTTTCGAGCAAATCGAGATTTTTTTTTTTTTTTTTTTTGTAAACATAAAAGATTAGTGCTGTACAAGAACCGCGTCACCTATTGAATGAAACTAAAGTTATAGACTAGTAACATGTTCCATTATGACATTAAAAAGATGGCAGTGTACAGTACGATCAATGAAATATAATCCTCAAAATTATGATTAACGCTTAAAACTTTAATTTTTGTTTAGTTATAGTATTGTCCACTTAACAATATGACATGCTTGAGGGTAAATTTTTATGTTGTTTTCGAGGAGATTGAACTTTTATAACGTTAAAAAATATATCGTCTGTTGACAATCTGAGGCAGTTGATAGCTTTCTAAACCTGTCATAAGCCCCGTAAAAAACAGGACATTCCCGATTTAGGACCCGAGTGTTCCGCGTCCTCGTAAATTACTCGGGAGAAGCAAATGTCCCGTATTTTAGTCCCGTTCTATTTCTGTTGTCAAATATCAACTTATCGACTGGGAACCCTGTTATTAGTGAATAAACAATAAGTTGTAACATGAAACAGCTTGGAGCAAGTTATCACTACACCACTCTCTCCGATTTCAGAGCGAGGAATCCAGTAGACTAGACTCGCAGTGCAGTCCAGGGTTGCCACACTCGAGACTCGCGATTATGCCAAACACGGGCCTGAATTATGCTAGATTTTTGCAAATTATGCCAGATTTTCAAATTATCTTTCCGTACTAATTTTAAAGACCTGCCCCTGTTATATATACATACATACATACATACATACATACATACATACATACATACATACATACATACATACATACATATACCTTCCCTAAGTACCCCCGAAATAAAGTTCCTGGAGGATCCGTTTCTCAAAAAAACCTTGCCTTGTTAACAACCCGACAGCCTGGGGAAACATTTGTGGAAACTTCAGACAACAACGACTTTGCGTAAACAACAACAAAAAATCCCCTTTAGCGATCGAATTAAAAGAATGTTATCCTCAGGTTAGTATTCACAGAAAATATTTTTACAAAATTTAAGTTTCATGGGTAAATCAGTAGACTTTGAATACATTCACATCGTATCCACTGAGTTGCGAAATAGTGTACCTCCAGACATGGGCGCCCGAAGAAAATTTTCTAGGGGAGCATCTCCATGGTTGCTATATTATGTCTGGTGGTTTGCTATATTACGTATACATTTTCGTGAGCCAGGGGGGCATTCTTATTAGACACGGAGATTACTGAACAAAATAAAATAAAAACATCTAATTCGAATTTCTATTTACTAAATACAGTGAAACCTGTCTTTAGCGGAATCGAGCGGGACTTGCAAAAATTTCCGTTAAAGTCAGGTTTCCGCTTAGTGGAGGTAGACCTTTCCTCTTTAAAAAAAAAATACATGCTTATAAGGGGGCATACTGAGAAAATATATTGCTGTACGTACATTGTTCGATTACAGTACTTCTTTCTTCTACGAATAAATACACAAAAAAGTATAAATGAATACAAAATATACTATGCACACGTTTTCTTTACTTTTCTAATAGCCAAGCAGGGTTTTCTGTGTACATTGTTGCTTGGCTGCTTGACTTTCCGCATACACTTTAGCCTGAGAAATTATACTAAGTGAATCAGAATCATTTTTCCGTAAGACAAATTTTTCAGTTCCTTTAAACTTCTGAGAGCATCTTGATATGTATTTATTCTACACTCTTCTTCGAACTCGGTATCGTATTCCTCTTCTTCCTCTATTTCGTTTTCTCCTTTCCGACATTCCGTATGATTTTTGATTAAGTTGCGGGGATTAAGGACAATTTGTGGGGGGTGAATATGAGTAGTGGTTGGGGAAGGTAAACACTGTCCAGAAATATTTAACAAAAGAACTAACATTTTATCGCAGACAGGGTAATGTATATGTCTCACAAAATGTTTAAACATCTTCTAAACGCTGTAGTCCGGAACTCAGAATTTTCCGTTAAATGTTTATTTTTCTTTCCGTTGTCCGCGTAACACAGTTTCCGCTTAATGAAGGGACTTTTTACACGTTTTGTTCTCCAAAATTCATGGGACCGTGAAATATTTCCGTTTAAGACAGTTTTCCGTTTAATAAAGGGTCCGTTGAAGACAGGTTTTACTGTATTTAAAAAATAATGACTTACCGAGATGACGTGAAATGACAGCCATCAAATTATTTTATATTTTCACTTAATCTATTGGATATTAATATAACAATTACAAGGCACACGTATAAATACTCAGAAACAAGCACACACACGTACACGTACACGTACACAAATATGAACCCCTCAAATCTGTTTACATCTGGTGGACTTTCTCTGCATCAAACGCTGTTATCCTCAAACAAACTTCCTCATCATCTTCCCATGTATCTGCATTATTTGATTCATCTACAGATTTGTCATGTGCACGCATCATTGCTTTTAGCATTTTCGGGGAGGGTTCAGGGTTCTTTCTTCATTTAAAGAATCGGTTCTCTGTATTGGAAAGAGAATCAGCGGAGGAAGGGAGAATTTATATTTTATGAATGGATAACATTTTAAGAAATATATACAAAACATGCCGCTTCCAACACAGCACTGAAGCATTTCTTTTAGCGGTTTATTACTAGTGGTCCCCTGACGCTCATACCCTCTTCCCTCTATTTCTGTTCTCCAGAGGGAAGAATGAAATTATGCTAGATTTGGCCAAGATGCTAAAGTCAAGATGCTAGATGCTAAATGCGTATGAATTGTGCTAGATCTAGCACCAAGATGCTAGATATGGCTTCACTGGTGCAGTCCAGCAGTTGTTCGTTGGCAGTCAAGAGGATCTGAAAGTGTCTGTTTGAAGTGCACAAGCTGAGCTGTTTTTGATCATACATCACAAGTGAAGTGTTCCAATTTTATATCAATAAGAATGTCTAAATGGAAGTGCACTTTTTCTTCCAATTTGAAGCGTATTCAGATTTTTTTTAAAAAAAATCTATGTAAATGCAAAGCGCTCACAGGAGTTCTCCAGAAGCATAAAGTTTCCTGAGAACAGACTGTTTGATACTTCTTTGTATCCATTTCAGATAATGAAGTAAAAATGTTTCCCAAAAATTTATTGTGTTGATTTTTTTTTCTTTTAGGGAAGGAATCGAAGGTGTCCCGTATTCTCATGAAAAAAATATAGCAGGCTTATAATTTTTATTTTGCCAAAATAGATTATTTCTTATTTGTGTATTGTGTATGAAACATACACATTATTAAGTAGAGAAGACTATATTTATTGTTGCGGGGCACAATAGCTCAGTGGTTGAGCGCTTACCTGTGGTCCGTAGACTCCTTGGTTCAACCCCCGGCCAAGTAAGTTTGTGGTGGACAACATCATATCCATGGGTTTTCTCGGGTACTCTCGGTTTCCTCCCACCTTCTTATTCGACCACTTCTTCCCTCATCATTCACTTGCCTTAATCATCTGTTTCCCTTAGCCTAATGGTAAGACGTTAAACTGAAAGATTTCATTTTGTATGTCTTACGTTTGATTTCGCCCAACACTGATCCACATACTCCTAACAGAGACGCGTACATTAGTAATATTAGGTTCATTGACAGTGTACAACAGGGGTGCACCCACAAGGGAGTCCACTGGGTCCGGGTCCCTCCTAAAAATTTCTCAATTCAATATAGTCTATATTTGCACACTTTCCCAATAAAGCTATACTTGTTTAACGGAAATTATTGACGTAACATTAAAATTTGATCTTACACTTCATCTGTACTCTTTCTCTATAAAAACAATCTAGTTCTATCGTTTTTTTTTTTCTGAAAATATAGGTCGAACTAGTTTACAACTACTTATCGTCTTTAGGGTGCAGAATAATATCTGTTCAATGCTACATGGATGTAGTGGTTTGTAGTATTGAAGCCCCCAAACGCTGGACCCCTCCCAACAAAGTCATGTATTCACATAATTCTCACATTTACAACTCACTTAACCCTCCCTTTGCCTGAATATTTAATTAAACTTCTATTCGTAGAAAAAAAAATGTCGAATATGTCCTAATTTTTTCTAAGAATTTACAATTGTCTAATTGCTTGTAGTTTAAATAGGTCAATAATGGGGGAGCGTGTTCTTCCCAATTCTGTTATCGTATTTTCCTGAATATCTATTAAACACATTCAGATTTTTAAAGAACATTGTATGTGTTTTGTCGGAGATTAGAAATTTACTCCAAGTTGGGGGTTGAAATTAGTGAGAAGGGGATCACTCTCTTCAAGAATCCATGGCATCACTAGTATTTATGCCTAGAGATAAGGGTGGATACACGACGGGTTCCTGGGGAGCGATTAGGCTAAAGATGGTGAAAGAGTCTGAGTTTTCTCTCATATCGGGCTTTTGCATCATTTTGCCTGTGCCGCTGGAGATTTACCAATGATTAGAGTAGCACATACACTCTTATTTAGTGGATTTACGTGGTGTAAGACGTTTCTTCTCACTGTGGTAGTACACTGTATTGTATGTGCACTGCTGAGCAAGAAGCATGTCTGCAACAATTCTAACAAGGAATCCGACGCGGTCACTTCCTGTATGGAGCGTAAATTAATGATAATAATGACGCTAAGAAATATTTGAGAGTTTGTCCATATGTAACTTCCTGCTTTAGACAGGGGAAAACCAGGGGTAAAAATGAGAGGGAACGCAGTGGACGCTGTTAACCCACTTTCAAAAAAAAAAAAAAAAATCTACGGCGTCCCGCACTTCCTTAAAAATTACAATGGTCAAAGATAGACATGGGGATGGCGTGACATCATGCATCCCTCTACGTTTTCAGATCTACTTTTACCCCTGGTGAAAACAAACATTATTTTTAACAAAACTAATTGTTCTGAAAACTCATATAAGTATGAACTACTTTAACTGTATTTCACTTATTAACCTTCAGTTAAATCAGTGAATGCGTGATGTCTCCTTGGAAGATTAAATGAAATTTGTAATGAATTAGCCAAAATAAATAAATAAATAAATAAATAAATAAATAAATAAATAAATCTTACCTTTGTAACAATGAACAAGTCTTCCCGTTTCCCTTTTCCCGATTGTATCCACTTCTTGATCGCATTTCCCACTTGCTGTTCATTTTGATAAGCGTACGCCGTATCAATGTGTCGGTAACCAACTTCCAAAGCACGAAGCACTGCGTCCTCTGTGACGTTTTGCTCCGACTAAAGTAAAACAGAATATTATAATAATAAAACTAGAACATTATTCAATTTATTTCAGTAACAGTTCAACATTTTTTCACTCGCTTTCACAATCTATGATTCACCAATAGAATCTGTCTTCATGATTTCCAAATATCTTTTATGGCTTGGTATATTTGCTAAGTACTTTGTAATGATCTTTATTTGGTTTATTTTCAACAGGATGTCCAAAAAGTACTTTAAGAGCCGTGCTAGATACCTGTAGATCAGAGATAGCCATAACATAACATTGCAGGAACAGGTTATGCCGAGGATAATATGATTACTATTGGCGTTATTTTGGTGCACTTTTGTGCCTCTGGGTCCCTGACACAATGGCGAAGGTTCAGGAGTGCATTGGACTATTCCATCTAAAATTTGGCAATGGGTACGTTTGTTTAACCTTTTAAATTTCGGAATGGGTGTGCTGGCCAATCCTTAAATTTTGAAAATTGTCAAATTTAAAAATTTGGTGTTGTAGTATAGGACCAGGGTTATGGGTAAAAAAAAAACTACCAAAACTTATAAATTTGGAAGGTTTTTGTCCTCATGTATCCTCTTTGATAATGGTTCATTGCGTTACATGATTACATAGATCAGTAGTCTCCAAACTAAGGTCCGTGGAAAAACACCGGCCAGCGAACACCACCAATCTGGCCCGCCATAATTTATTTTGATTACATTGTAAAATTTACGAAGTAAATGAAACAAAATATTAATCAGATGTTTGTATGCAACCAATTAAGAAACACAATAACTGTCATATAAAATTAAATAGAACATTTCAACTGTAATTAAAGACATGAGAGTTATCCTAAAAATTTACAATAAGTGACATACATAGATAATATACATAATGAATTTAACATTTTAATTATGATTAATGAGATTTGTGTAGCTGTAACTTCCTACTGACTATTGTTTGAAGTTGTCTGGGAATCGAACCAGGGACCCCACGTACCAGAGAAAAGCACTCTACCACTGAGCCACCGTGTCGCGCAACCATGTGAAATATACTGAACCGGAAACAAGTTTGTGTTTAATCAACTTGCATGATAGTTTCAATCCAAATTTTAAAAATAAAAGCCAATACATACCAAGAATGTCCCAAGACCAATAATTGGCATTTTAATGCCATTTTGGAATGTTACAAAGTTTTTCATGTCGCTTGATTCGCTATCAAAACTTTTCTAACTGTATTCTCTGTTTAACACAACCAAACAGCTGAGTCTTAAGCTTCGTAGGGGTGCACTAATAAGTAATCTAACTTACTAATACGGATGCACTATGTATTACTTAACCTTCGCTTTATGTAATAAGAAGATTTTTTAGAACTTTTTAAAGTGTTTACATGCTTCCTGTAAATACTCCAATACTTATCTACAAGATAAGATAAGATCATTATTTTAAACTTAGAATATATCAACCTCTGTTACTAAACATCTCATTAGTCACAACTGGCGGAATTCTGTGAGATTTCAGCTTCTTTCACGTTACTAACTGAACATTTATTTACCAATTATATGATCTTAAGGAAGGAGGAATTGGATTTTCGGGCTTTCGGCATGTATGGCCTTGTTAGCCACGTCCCTCGGCGAGAACACTATCCGAGAAATGGGAAGAACGCAAGGATTTGGGAAGGAAGGAAGCGACCTGGGACCTGCATGTTAGGTACCATCCCGGCATTTGCCTGGTGTGAATAAGGAATCCTATAAAAACCTCATTCAGTATGGCTGGTCTGAAAAAGCTTTTACACTTTTTCTATCGAATGTGCCCAACAGGAATCGAACCCAGGACCGCTCGCACCAAAGGCGAGAGTGTTAGCGATTAAGTTATACGAGGTGACGTTAAAAGAAAAAATAGCATTCAAATATGTGACTGAAATGTGCTAATGCATGGATCACTCAAACGAACCATTCTAGCATACAAAACAGTCCGTACAGAGAGAAATGCCGCCAAGGTAATCATTTGACAGATTTTAAAATTTCGTGGTACGTTTTATTATCATTATGCAACTAGTCTTTTATCCTTTTAGAATTACACTATTGTCCCCGCGGAATCCAAACTATCACCCCATTTACGTATATCTATGTTTTTGCGTACGTTTCCCTTGCGCACGGATGCACTTTGTCGTTCAGTCAGTGATGCCAGCCCGTGGGGAAAAAAAATCCATTTTGTGAGATTTTTCGACATCAATTTCTCGAAAAGGGATAAAAGGTCATTTCCGTCGCAATTGGCTGCAAATAACATCGACATCAATAACATTTTCTATGGGCGGAAAGTAGAAGAATAACTCCTCAACAACCTTGAAATCAGTGTTAATGGCCAATTCTTGTTACCGGAATATACGTACATGCTAGTGCAGAAGTGTATGCGATTAAAAAAGAAAAAGCTCCAAGGAGTGTAAATTTGTTCTGGTATTTTTTTTTAATACAAAGAATATAATTCACGGAAGAAAGTAAAACGCAAAATTAGAAACAACTAACTTCAAATACGTTCTACACAAACTGACTGGAGAAGAAAGTTCTTTTAATATCCTTACGTTGATTGCAATATGATGTTAAAGTGAATTATGTAAATACTAAATCCTGACGGCAAAATGTACTTGTTTTCGCCATTATTTTCAACTATCTCTTGCAATTAAGGAAAGTAGTTATTTATCAACTACTTCATTAACGTAGAAGATCGAATTTTACAAGTACTTGACTTATATATTGAAGAAAGTGTGCACGAAATAGTTTCTTTCTTCATTTTTTTTTAAAATTTCAATTTTGTATTTAGTATAACATGGGAAATTCAAGACCAAAATGGGAATTTCTCTCTGTTAACATGGGATTTTGTAATGTTTCAGATTGACATCGCTGTATTCACTTCGTTGTCAGACGCTAGAGTGAAAACATCTCATGTGGTTCCTACTACTAAGTTTATGCCTTAGTAGCTATTTAGGTATCTCCGTCATAGTCCTAAAAAAATCATTGTATTTTTTGTTAAAATTATTTGAGTTCGTGAGGCTTAGGAACAGGTTAATTCAGTTTCTAATGTTTCAAAGGAAACTTGTATTGGAACTTGAACAGGGACCTGGAACGGATTAAGTTCGTATTCCAAGGTACTACTGTATCTCTAATAATGCTCTTTCTTTGTTCTATGTTATGTTATAGTTACTCATAACTTTTCACTTTTAGCGTTTTTCTTAATTGTTCTCCACACCAATTTTCAAAAACGTTGTTTCTCGTAGGTTTTGACTAACATCTGTATTTCTTTCTTATAGACTAAATACAACACGCCAGACAACATTTGATCAGCCTTTGTCCTATTTTCCAAAGACTTCTTTTCGCATTCCTATCCTTGCTTGTCTTCACGAAGAGACCAACAACCTACTGTAAACAAGGCACATGTTCCTTCCTCTTTTCCCACTCCTACTTCAGCGTTGAAATTAGTACTCTTAACATTTCATGTCATTTTCGTTTTTTAAAAAAATCGAATATATGAAAATCGATTTTTCAGAAAAAACGAAAATGTCATGAAAACCGATAACAAAAATCGATGTTTTTTGAAATTTCAGTTTTTTTTTTCAAAATCGGTTTTCGTTTTTTTCTTTCAATAAATCAATTTGGACAGCACTAGTTGACACATAAACTGCTTCTTTAAATTATTCTTGCCTTCATCACTGTTTTTCTTTAAGTTCGTAACATCCTTGTAATTTTCGGTTTCAATGTCGCAATAAGAGAATTCTGTAGGTCTTTCTTCTAAATAAATATTAAATAATTTTGTTGAGACAACATTTTTATCCAACTCGTTTTCCAATAACTCTCTCCTGTCATTTCTTTCCTCTACTTCCTAGTTCACATAAGAGTTTCTTATGAACTTTCTATCCTTCCATTCAACTTAACATTTTCAACATTTCTAAATTAAATGTCAAAATTCAGAAGGCTTAGATTA
Source organism: Thermobia domestica (assembly GCF_964235325.1). Classification (NCBI taxonomy): domain Eukaryota; kingdom Metazoa; phylum Arthropoda; class Insecta; order Zygentoma; family Lepismatidae; genus Thermobia; species Thermobia domestica. The sequence continues at coordinate 76,072,704 of NC_137464.1, forward strand.
AGATCTTTCTTTCTTTCTTCTACACCTCATCACGTAATAAACATTAGAGACCCGAGAAATTATAATCTCTTGTGGCCTGTGAACCTATAATAAACTTCTATGTATTTCTTGAAATTCTTCTTTACTGGAAATCGTATCGGAAAAAAAGATAATTCATGGTTAAGTGTTTTCTTTAAATTTATGAATCTAGCTTTCGGGATCTCTAAGTGGATCGGTGACAGTTTTGGTGCTTTTTAAGTCCAAGGTAAGCTCCAATTTGGAGTAAGACCCTCTCTATCACTCCTAGGGAGGAGGAAAGACGCGTAAAATGATCGAAAACGGCAGATATTAGAGTCGAAACCATAATTTCCGGGGTTGCTGAGATGAACAGTGACGTTTTAGATGAATTTAAGATCACGTTCAGTTCCCATTAGCACCCTGGAGGGGATGAAACTGTGACACGTAAACATAATTGAAAATTACCAATGTTAGTGTCGAATCCATAGTTTTCGGCATGGTGGAAAGACTACAAGGTGGATGCAATGCATTGCTACATTCTTGTCGCTCTGGCGCATGACGTCATCTTGGTCCCAGACGTGGCCAGCGAGAGTCAGATGATCTTTTAACAAGCGCTTGCTCGCTGGTATCTTACACGCAAACTTCTCTTCTATTTATAGTGATCTTCAACGAAGCAAAAATTTTAGTACAAACAATAATTATATAAACGTAATGTAATCAATGCTTAAGCTAAGTGAATTCAAAGGAAGATATTTACAATAGCAAAAGAAACAGCAATATCAGTGCTTATTAAACAACTTTGAAGCTTGAATAAGCCAATATTACTCACTACATTTTCTGCTTTTTCTTTCTTTCTTTTCTTTTTTAAACATCTGAAGTAATACACTCGAGTATGTATAGGCCTGAATAATCTATAACACAGTGTGTCGTTAATGCATTTCATTATTATATATTTATGTATGCTCAAGTGTATTTTCTTAACACATTGATCGGTTTTGATTGCTTGAAAGAGTATTCTTTACTGATGATCCCATTGTATCTCAAGGGAGAATTCATGGTTTTCGTAAACAGAAATGCACGTACACCTTGTCTCAAAAAGGTTGAGCGCATTCTTTATTGGTGTTTTGAGGCAAAAATTTTCTAAGTCCAGCTTCGGGTATCTTCGGGAAAAAGTAAGCCAGGTTCGAACCTCCAAGCCAGCCTTTGCAATCGGGAAAAAGTTTGCAGATGTGTTTTTCTTCTTTTAAATATAATAAGACTTGTTAGCAAGTGTTTAAAAAAGCAACATTGATTGAAATACTTAATGATACAATATTTCGAAACCTTGCACATGCTTGTTTGTCATTTAGCTCTCTATACGTAATGGAGCATTTAAATACGTTAAAGAATCTTTCCATATGTAAAAGAATACTCAAAATTAAGAAATAGAACATAATTATCGCCTGAGTACTAAAATAAAAGTCAAAGTAGAACAGAAACAGCGTTCGTCATGGATATGAATGTCATAATTATCTTGAGATCCGTTATACATCGCTAGAAGCTTAGTTCTAGAAGTCCTTGTGTTAGCTCATTGGTAAGCTGTCGGATTGTGAATCATAAGGTTGTGAGTTCGAATCCCATCTGGGTCAATACTTTTTTTTAAATTATATTTTCCGCAATGCATGAAAAATTATATAAAATAATTACATTAAAATACATAAGTTGTTTATATATAACATAATAATTGCAGAACATAGTAATTATTATGTTTAAAATATAACATCTGAGATAATTTTCACAGTAGGTCGTTATTATATATGAGAATGTTAAATACAAGTTAGGAAAATCGTTTAATAGCAATAAATAAGTTATGTAGTGTATTTATTTGCAGCTATTTGTCATACAGATTTAACTTCTCAATATTCTCATTACAGTATGTTATTTATATTCGTGAAATACAGTATATTCCTACGGATATAGAAAGTGTATAAACAGAGTATCCAAAGTCGTATCCTGCTTCAAGACACATAGCTTTTCCCGATCCCCTTAACGTCACGGGAAGAAACACAAATTCTCTTTAGAACGGAATGTCGTTACTTAGAGTCTCATTCGAATACGTTGAATATGCTTTTGTGTATTCATCTCTCTCTCTCTCTCTTTCGCTTTGTTTATGTGTGTGTGTGTGTTGCAGAATATCCAAAGTTGAATACAACATTTGCAAAGTATATGAGCATCATTGTCATCGAATACCAGAAATTGAAAGTCGTGTTTCTTCGGGTTAGGTTTACGTGTTCAGGTTAGCTCACTGGTAGAGTACGGACTTGCCACTGAAGAGGTCTTGAGTTCAAAGCCTACAGCTAATTATCATTCTTTTGTTAGTAGGATTGCACAGAAATCGGATACAAGGAGTGGTTTACTTCTAGAAATATTTTCAGAAGCGTTTAGGTAGCCCTGAAAAGGACTGTTTTCGGGAGTTAAGGCGGGGTCATTAATATTGTGTCCAAGACCCTTCTGAATTTATTACACGCTCCATTCTTCTGGGCATGGAATCTATTACATGGGTGACAAATCTATCTCCTTCCCCTACCTCCAGCCATGCTTCGGAAACAAGATGCCACAGGTCATCCTGAGTTCTTGGTGGATCTGCCTCAGGCCAACTTTCCCTTAGAGTACGCTTCACTTCTGCTCACATATTTTCCATGAGATTGAGGTCTGCTCCACAAGGCGGCCAGTCGATTAAATCAATCTCAGGGTGCCCTGCGAACCATTCCTGAACCACACGGGAATTATGTATTGGCGACTGGTATTGCTGGAACTGAATTACACCATCAGGCTGAAACAGATGGTACCATGATATTACTGATAATGTCTAAGTACTGAGCATTGTCCAGATGTCCTTCAATTCTATGAAGCTGTCCTGCTCCGCGACTGGAAATCCAACCCCAACATAAAATAGATACATGGCCACTGCGATTGCAAGCAGCCACATATCCATGGTCATATCGAGTGCCTCTCGGACGATACACAAAACGGCGTCCCTCATTTGATGTTGTGAATATGGATTCATCTGAGAAAACTACGTTTTCCCAATTGAGACCCACATTCGCCTGTGCAAACGCGAGACGGTAATTTTGTGGTCGTCTGAGAGTTTTTCCTTCACGGCAGCAACACGGCCACGTAACCCAGCATGACGAAGCCTTCGCAGAGCTGTATGCTTACTACCAGGAAAGAGAGATGCTTCCCTTATCTGTCTAGACGTCCTTAGTGGGTCTAACCGGGCTTCGTTTACTAATCTCGCATCTTGGGCTTCGGTTGACACATGCGGACGACCAGGAGATCTAAATTACCAGTCTGACCTGTAGCACCATATTTCCGAATCCATTGCCTTCCAGTAGAGGCCGGGACACCTACTCGCCTGCTAGCTGCAGTTGCAGAATAACCTTCAAACTCCCATAAAGTAATTACTGCTGTACGTCTATCCATAGTTACCAATGTTCTGAGCTGTGAGAAGAAAGCAATAGGTAAAAGCTAGTACCTGACGTGTGATTGGTTACTTGCACGAGAAGCCTATTGTGGGGAACAGCGTTGCCAGATCTAGCATAATGATGCTAGATCTAGCATAATTTGCATGTCTCTAGCACCTAGCATCTTGCTTTTAGCATCCTGCCCAAATCTAACACAATTTCAACAAGTTATCAAAAAGCCGTAAAACCTGGAGAAGTTGGTCGTGGGAAGAAAAAGAACGGCAGAAATGTATCCTCTTCCATTGATTCATACACTCGGTAAACCATACAGGCAGTCTTATTTAGAGATGCAAAATAGCCGGCTTTTTTGAATCGATGGTTTTTTTCACATATAAAGCTGGCTTTTTTGAAAAAAAAAAACGAGAATTTTGGAAATTTTGGCTTTTTTCATTTTCATGATTTTTCTATCCAAATAGCTTTCTTATAGTATATTCTATAGTTAGATAAGATTTCCACGACCTGAATGCCATATTTAGCTCTGTAATTCACCATCAAGATGGATGGAGCACATATTTTACGAATTAAAGCTAACATGAAGAATGTAGTATTTGAGGGCAATTTTACAGGTTATTTAACTTTATTTTAACTTTTGAGTTATCGACATTTTTTTCCTTCTCTAGATCATTTTAGTTTGTCATCCGTGTTTCATTTCTAAGAGCTTAGTACTCCAGCTTCTAGCACGAAAGTTAAACTTACGTTTTTCTATATATCCGTCAAAGCATACGTTTTTCAATATGTCCGTCAAACCGTATTTGCACATTTCTGTTATACTGTAGTTGTGCAATGATTTAGCAATAATTTTCCAGATACAACCTTGAATACCAATTTATACAAATAATCAATAGCGGATTTAGAAAAGTACTTTGGGAGGGGTTTCTCTGATTGTTTCATTTTCTAAAAAGTCCTAATTTTATTTGGGAGGTGCTTGAAGTTTATGAGTACAGGCATAACTAATATTTCGTTTCGTTTATATGTTTAGCAATAATCTTCCGGATACAACCTTGAAGATCATTTTATACTGAGAATCAGTGGCGAATTTAAAAAAGTGTTTTGGGAGGGGTTTTCTTACTACTAATGTTTAGTTTTTCTAAACATTCGTAATTTTTATTTGACGGGAGCTTAAAGTTTATGAGTAAAGGCATAACTAATAGATATTTCGTTCGTTTTAGACATTCCACAACTTTGGAGAACAGGCTTCAGTCCGAAAGACCGATCCTCTAACCTTCGCAAAACCGTCACTGCTGGTAATTAGTAATAATAACGATTTAAAAACAATAAGAAAGGAAGTCGGCCAACTCCTACACTCCTAGTCGGCCAGTACACGCACTATTTCTACATTCTCAGATGGAATGAAGGAAGGCTTTGTCAGAATGGTCGAATGCTGGGTTGAATCCCGGACTTCCCGATAGAAGCGCAAAAGCCAACCACTCAGTCACGTTTGTTGTGCAGTTGTATTTAGCTTAACTTAAATATATTCCGTAGTCTTTTTTTTTTTTTTTTTTTTGTTCCGTAATGATATGTTGAATCCCCCTTGTTAAAAATTCAGAAAACTTGAGGACTGGGTAAACCGTGATGGTGGTCAAGGGCGCCCATGTTGTGGTTTCCAAGGAGGGGAATTATAAGCGACGTTTCAAAAATAGTTTCAAATTTTGCTGTAACTAATGTAAAAATCCTATTGGATTTTCAATATTCTGAAGTACATTTTCCTCTAGGGGGGGCAAGCGCCCCCTTAACCCCCCTGATGGGCGCCCTTGATGGTGGTTATAAAAAACTTGACTGTAGAATTTCAAGAATATACAGAACCATGTGCAGCCTTTAATTGTATCATACAAATCTAAGTATTTCTCTTATGTTTTATTTTAATTTTATTTTGTTTCAAAAAGAGGGTATGGAATATTTTGAAGTAAAAATACTACATACAATTTTGCTAGTTATTTGTGTATTTTTTGAAAGAAGTTTTTACTCTTAGGGTTGGCTCGTTTACACCAGCTGTTTTTTTTTAAAAAAAAATAACTGGTTTAAACTAAAAAAATTAAAAGAACAAAAATGCGAATCGTGTGAACTTCATAGTGACGTTTCACATGTCAAACCATCTGTATTAGTCTTATTTCCTTTTCACCTTTTAACTAAGGTGTCCCATGTTCAATTGTCGGTCGAACCACAACCCTTCTTTCATGTGTAAACCAAGTACTCTTTCGGATGTCACTTCAAGCGAAAGTCTTCTCCTTGATAACCTCGGTATTACGTAAGGATGTTAAACCTAAACATACAAAACGAAACCAAATTATATATTTCTGCATGCCTGTTGTTTTATAAAGAAGCGAAGGTTGCTTAAATATATTGATTAAAATTGGTAAAATTTATCGATTGCCTACTTAGCTTCCAACATTAGCTTGGATTGGACTTTCAATGATACCTACATACTAAATTTGTAATTTAATACCTCAGTTTTAGAAAAATAAACACACTGCTGAACAAGACTGCACTTATTTAATATAAAAACACATTTACACGTTACGTTTCTATCTTCTATCCAAGATCCTCATCAGACGTACACTCACGTTTGATGAGGATCTTGGATAGAAGATCGAAACGTCACGTGTAAATGTGTTTTTATACTAAATAAGTGCAGTCTTGTTCAGCAGTGTGTTTATTTTTCTGATTTTATTCGCAAGACATTGACTATGATTGTGTGTCACTCAGTTTTAGCGTACTGATTATAATACGTTGACCTTTAAATTTTACATGCAAATTAAATTTTACAGGATTTTCCCGTTATTGTTTTACATTTAAAAGAATGACGGGATTTTCCCGATGGCTAGGGCGGGAGTTTCTCAATTTAAGAAATTTACTGACCGGACTTCTTTAAGCTTATGGGACCTCTTCCAGCATAACCCCGTTGTTGAATAATAACACCAAGGCGAAACAAACTTATTTCTGTGAATATGTAATACAAATACATAAAGCAAAATATCTAAATCAAAAAAACCTGGTTTAAACCCGAAAAAAGCCTAGTTTAAACTGCCCCCCCAAAACGGGTTTTTGGCATTTTCAGAAACAACGATGGTTCTTGCCAACTCTGCTTACTTTTGTATATAGGAGGTTAAAATGTGTTTATTATATACATTGGTTAATCCTTTGGAATTCATAATGTAAAAATGTTGAAGTAAAATTGTTTAAAATATCTTTTCGAAATTCATGGTTTACTTTCGAGGTTTTATATTCTTATCGGCATCAACCACTAATTAAATGACTTTCTGTGTTATAGAGAAGCGAAACAAAGTCTGCTTTATCGATTTAAAGCAGAATTTTGAAGAAAGCCCAAAATTTCCCAAGCAAAAAAGCAAAGCAGAAAAAAACTAGTTTTTTTCAAAAAAAACCGGTTTTTTTCCGAGCCCTTGCATCTCTAGTCTTATTTTCCTAAGTAAGTTCGGAACGGCTTTGGGCTTTTTTTTTTTTTTTTTGTGGCTCCACCTGCACACAATCCTTTAACTCCGAGGCATGGGCGGAGCTATGGGGGCCATTCTCCCCCCAAGTTTTTGACAACTTCAGCATCTTTACTTCTGACTTCATGATCATATTTATTCCTGAAATGACAGCTCCGAGACCGACCAAAATTCTGCCCCCTCCCCCAGCAGACGATTCCCAACTCCGCTTATGCTGCGAAGTAATTTTCTTTCAAAATATGTAAACAAAAACTTTGCATTCATTTATACGATATATACGCCATTGAGTTTGGCAACGACTGCAGTAATTTAGTTGAGTTAAAATTTTGGTGCGTGAAGTATTGAGTTCTATCCATGCATTCTTGCTCTCTGTATATTTTAAGTTACGTTATCGTATCTCAACTTTGTTTTTTTTTTTTTTTTTAACTTCTGAATTAGTAATTATGAGGATCTAGCATAATTTGACCGAATCTAGCATAAGTTCGATCAGGTTTTGGAATAATTCCGAGCTGTGAGTCTGGCAACGCTGGTGGCGAACGACTTGGTCAACGACTCTCGAAAGAAATCTGAAAATGGTGCGCCGTAATAATAATAAAAACAGTTTTTATAAAGGAATATTAATACATACGAAAAGCTGTTTAAAGAATGAATTGTTATACTGACTTTACACGTATAAAAACATATACCATATACCAAACAGATTGAGCGATATGATTATAGCTGTTTTGAGACGAACACTTTCGAAGTCCAACTTCGGGTGTCTTCGGAAAACAGTAAACTAAAGCTGCTGGTTCGAACCTCCAAAGCCAACCTTAGTAATCGGGAGAAGATGTACAGATATGTTTTTCCTTCTGTTAAATATAATAAGACATGTTGAAATGGTATTAAGTGTAGAAAAAAGTAACATTGATTGAAATACTTAATGATACAATATTTCGAGACTATGTATTCACACTCTCGTTTCGTCATTGTGATTTCCACACGGAAAAGAGCATTTACGTATGAGCTCAGTTATATTTCAGAAGCAGCTTCCGAAAAGCGGTCATGTTAGCTCAGTGGTACACCACCGAGCGTTTAAATCGTGAGTTCGATACCCGTTCAGGTGAGATTCCTTTATGATATTCTACTTTCCTCAATGCATGAAAATTATGTAAAATAGTTACATTACAATTCATCAGTTGTATATATATTTTCATATCATCAGTTGTATATATCAGTTGAATATATATATTCATATCATCAGTTGTATATATCAGTTGAATATATATATTAATATCATTTCACGGCATAAGTAATTCTTATCTTTAAAATATAACATCTGAGGTATTCACAGAACGTCGGTGTGTTATGTGTGAATATTGAATACAAATTTAAAAAATCGTGTAATAGCAATAAATAAGTTATGTAATATATTTATTTGCAGCTACTTTCATCGCAGATAACTTCTCAATATTCGCATTACAGCATTTAGGTAGAGCATATCGAAAATCGGATCGTGGTTCAAGACAAAAAACTAGCTAGCCCCAAACTGACACGTAAGAGATTCACGAATCGCAAAAGTAAAGTGAAGAGATTGAGAGCGGTAATTCCTTAATCGCTCTCTCTCAACTCTCTCTTATCTGCATTTATACATATAAAAGTGTATGTATGTATGTTCCATCATAACTCATGTATGCCTAGAGCAGGGTTTCTCAACCTGGGAGTCGCGGCCCCTAGGGGATCGCGAAGATAGGCGGAAGAGATAAATATAGTTAGAATCTAATACCAGAAATTATTTTTAAATATTATTTTTAATTTTGTTCTGATAGGCATACTTTTATTTTTTATACACACTGTAAAGAACAATAAAAAATAAGTCTACTGAACATTTTCAAAGGGTGTAGAATTCGTGTTACTATTCGGTTCAAAGTCTCTTGTCGTCGCGAATTCTGTCGAGAAATTTGAAGCTTAAAATATACAAAACGATAATCATGCCTGTTGTTCTGTATGGTTGCGAAACATGGTCGCTTACTCTGAGGGAAGAACATAGACTGAAAGTATTTGAGAACAAGATCCTTAGACGAATATTCGGACCCAAGAGGAACGGGAATGGGGAATGGCGGAAACTTCATAACGAGGAACTACATAATTTATACGGTTACCCAACATTGTTAGGGTCGTCAAGTCTAGGAGGCTTAGGTGGGCAGGTCAGGTAGCTAGAATGGAAGAAAGTAGAAACGCTTTGAAAGTCTTGACTGGAAGACCAAACGGAAAACGACCATTAGGAAGACCTAGGGGCAGATCGGAGGACAATATTAAGATGGATCTCGCTGAGATAAGAATACAAAGTAGAAACTGGATCCAATTGGCTAAGGATAGAAGTCAGTGTAGAGCTTTTGTGAACGCGGCATTGAACCTCCGGGTTCCATAGGCCATAGAGTTAGTTAGTTAGTAGAGTTGTTTAAAAATGAATTTAAATCAAAGAGGTATGATATAAAACTAGTGAGAACTGTATATAGAAATACTAGAAAAATACACATGAAACAAAACCTGCACATTGAAATACAATTAAAATTAAAACCTAATGAGATACCTAAGCATGGTGTAATTTCACTAGTGCAGCAATGTCCGGTTCAATCTTCATGACGAATATTATCAAGCCGTTTTCAACTGATAAGCGATTTCTTATCTTTGTTTTAATGTTTACCATAAAAAAAACACTTTCGCACAAGTACGATATAGCAAATGGAATTATTACTTTTAACCTTTATTTTACGGCTGTCAGTACACTGCCAGAATAGTAAATCCGTTCTTTCCCGCGTGACACTGTACTGACACAGGCGAAATGTTTACTTTGACCCGCGAGCGCACACATTTTTTTAAAAAATTATGTGCCTTATTGTATGAAGAGATAGTCCATAGTGAAAGGAACCAAAAACGTTGGTTCTCAACCGGTGTGCTCACGGGTCAAAGTAGACCTTTCGCCTGTGTCAGTACAGTGCCACGCGGGAAAGAACGGATTTACTATTCTGGCAGTGTACTGACAAGCCGTAAAATAAAGGTTAAAGCAGCAATCACCAGACCAGGATATTCTTCTCTCCTCATCAGGCAGAACTTGTCCAAGTCTTCGTTACAGAAAACCAGTTGCAAAGACTTGTCGCATGATCATTCTATTATTTGGTCAAGAAGTTGTGGGCTTAGATCGGATACGTTAATGGCCTCTTCAATGAAGGAGTTTAACATCCATCTTGAACCAGCACCTTCGTCGTTGGGAATATAGATATTACAGTTACTGTATCCACTGTCAGTGCCGGGCGCCGAAAAGAGGGGCCACACATTTCGGAGGAAGTGTGTTACTCAAGTTAGGAAAGTGTATGTGCACATGTGTAAAATAGAAGGGAAAACGTAATAAAATGTGCTCAAAATTAAGGAAAGGTAGGGTTTATTTTGAAAATGTTATTGAGCTTCGTGCCAACCATGGTGGCGCTTCGTAGCTAGTCTGTCGACGTCACTCATATATACGGTGACATCGTACTATACTCTCGCCCCGGGCAATGATTTTCCATGGCACTGTTCACTATAAACAAAAAAAATGGATTCTACTATTATAGAAATAGGTATGTTAAAAATCCCACACAAGCTTATTATAAAACAAATTATAAAAGGGTCGCTGGCAAGAGCGTGTGATAAAAGGGGATCGTGATAGGAATTAGATTGAGAACCACTGGCCTAGAGTAATTTTAACCACATTTCTTATAGTTTCAAAAAGAGTGCTGTCGGGTTACCTATGGTGAATGGGAGGGGGATACATATAAAAGATTGCTAGAAAATGATCGATATTAGATTCATAGTTTTCGGGGTCGCTTAGATAAATAGTGAGACTTTCAATTTCGCTTAACTCCGATTAAGCTCTCATTAGTAGGGATGGGCTCGAACGACTTTTCTTTGAAACTCGACTCGACTCGAAACAGACATCTTTGAGGTCTACTCTTGGACTCGGCGCAAAAAATATCTTCCAACTCGACTCGGATTAGAGTCAAGTCGAACCAAAACGAGCCAAATCCTGTGTGTAGTCCTACCTAGACAATACATAGACAATAATTATTCTATCATCAATTATACTACTGTTACTACAAATAATAATAATAATAATAATAATAATAATAATAATAATAATTATTATTATTATTATTATTATTATTATTATTATGACAACACCGTGTACAAACATGAACGATAGATGGTTAGTAAAGGAATACTAAAAGCTAGTTGACTGCCGACGTCGGTAGTCATGAAGTCTACAAGGCAAGGACATCGTTCATTACCCTAAGCTGTAAGCGTCGGTGGACTACAGATGGTCAACTATTAACCTCTCGCCAGAAATTGGTGGTCCCGCAGCGACGATCCGTGATGGCCCAAGTTCCATATTGAAAACTTTACTACCAGCGGCAGAGACGCGATGAAACGCCAACGAACCACAAAATTACTCTCCCAAAATATGTTAAAATGCCTATATGTGTGATTTGTTTATATTTAGGTGAAACAAAAAAACACAAAACAAATACCCCGGGGTGGACGCGAACTATCAATATTACGATTACTAGGCACGTGTTCTTCTGACTTCCCCACGGAAACAATCATAAAAAGCTTGGTTGTTGAAGGATAAATCATTGACGTCTTAATTTAGCCAATCAGACAAACCCCTACATCTCGAGTTCTGGGAGGTCATACCGTGAACCGTTTCAGATTTATTGCTTTCTGGTGGAGTACTATCCATGCGCAAAATTTGAGCATAATAGCCGACATGCATCTTCGGTGCCTCTTATCTTTAGTACAATTTTAACCAGAGATGGTGTGGGTCAATGAAAATTTGATCCACGACCCACTATGACCCACTATGACCCACCACCCAAATGACCCATTGGCCCACTCTGACCCATCAACCATCGTGATCCACTCTGACCCACCACCAACTATGAACCACTCTGAACCATTGCGACCAACTCCGACCCACCAAAACCCATCGACATCAACTCTGACCGATGACCCACGTCCTCCTCTCCATTGACTAAAGAGATTACACTTGTAATAAAACAAGACTGTGAAATTATCACTTATCGGAGTTTGAATTTCTACCGTCATTGGCTCAAGCACCTCTTTGTTACAATACTGGTGGGTCTGACCTTTACGATATATAATGGCAAAGTGTTTCTCATCTTCCGAATTAAAATGAATTTAAATTTATCATATGTAATTATTTCTTTGTTGCATTACAGACACATTTCAGTAGAAAATAGGGTGAAATTTAAAAGTTTCGAATCAAGGAAAAGTAGACCAACGTAAAAAAAAAAAAAAAGAGAGAGAGAGAGAGAGAGAGAGAGAGAAACTAATTTTCTATATAATTAAGCACGCCGTACTAATTGGAAATGCCCATGTAATTAAGTTTAGAATACAAATTTTATGGCCATTTTTCTCTAACTTTATGGCTTGATTGCCTTATGCTCGGAACGCTCCATATATTAAACACCAGCTTCAGCAATTATAAATAGAAAGCAGTGGGTATAAAATTCAAAAAGAACTTTAGTTTGCATTACTCGATTTTTTTCTCAACTAATATCAATCGTTTTCGATTATTTTTACAAATCAACCCACTACCAATTTCCAATATATAGAAAATGCACCCCCGTCCCCCCGCTCATAAAAGACAATTTTAAAAAATGCCAGGGCATATTCTCTTTATTTTTAATAAAGAGTTATATGCTGAATTTCAGCTCTCAGTTGAACGGCTTGTGAGATACTAAATTTTTCGCAAACATTCGGACTTCTACTCCCCCTAAGGATATGTATTATAATGAAAGTGACACGCGTATGATAACTTCCCAGTTGGGATTGGAGCCTGATTATATACCAAACGTCAATTCATTTCACTTTGCAATTTGACCGTGATGATTACGCAGACATAGTTACTTTCAATTTTTTATGATACATATCCTTATTTCATATGTTACAGATGATTTAAAAATATTTTTTCAAGCAGTTAGCTCCTCTAGAATCTCACAGGCTGCATCCCAAAATCCAACTCCTACCATCCTATGACAATCCAAAAGTGACTGAACTTTTTTTATTAGGAACAAATGACAAAAGAAAAATGGAGATCTTGAAAGTAAAATGTAGAAAAGCTCGGTGCCCCCAATAACTCCATATTTCTCCGCCCCTTCATTCCGAACTTAAAAATAAAACTTAATTCGAATATGGTTAATAAGTGAATTTATTACAGTTAAATTCCACTCACTACATGCTACAGCTACAACTATGTAAGAAAAAATAACAACTGTGAAACATGTTCTGAATTACTATTACATTTCTTACGCTATTATTAAACATATTAGAATAGTAAAAGAGGATTGTTCGTGAAATAGTATATTTGCTCATGATTTTTAACTTTTTCATACGAAAAAAATTAAAATATTATTCAAGTTTTAAAATTTGCACTCTGCAAATATGTTGCCCTCTAGGCAATGGGACTAATGTGGACTAATGGGAAATGCTGCACTCTTAGCGGCGCTGAAAACTTATGATTCGATTCTAATATCGGTTGATTTCAATATCTTTATGTCGCTACGTAACCACCCTGGGTGCTAATGGGAGCTTAATTGGACTTGAATTGAAAGTAGAGCTATTCACCTAAGCGACCACGAAACTATGGATTCAATAATAATATCGACCCGTTTCTAGCATTTTTGATATGTATCCCGACAGTACTCTTTTACCAGACTGTAAGAAATATAGTTAAAATTGCTCTAGATATATCAGAATTATGTTGAAACACACACATAAATCCACTTTTATATTCTGTATAAATAGAGAGAGAGTGAGCGAGCGAGCGAGCGAGCGAGAGAGGGCGACTCAAGGCATCACCACTTCCACATTGCAAAAGCATATATCAGGAATTGAATTGAAAATCTATGTAAAGACTTTCTGCTGTGGCATGCTTCATAAGGACAATTCCAGTCTGCTCACGTGACCTTTGGGGTTCATGAATTTTTTTGCGAGCGTTCCGACTTTGGATTCTCTGTTTATACCCTCTGTTTATGCATCGAATAACTTTTCAAGAACATAAATGACATTCTATATTATGAATGTTGAGAATTACTCTCTATATGACAAATAGCTGCAAATAAATACACTACATGATTTATTTATTGCTATTGAACGAGTTTCTTAACTTGTATTTACATCCTCATATATAATACCGACCTACTGTGAAAATTATCTCAGATGTTATATTTTAAACATAATAATTACTATGTTCTGCAATTATTATGTTATATATAAACAACTTATGTATTTTAATGTAATTATTTTATATAATTTTTCATGCATTGCGGAAAATATAATTTTAAAAAAAGTACTGGCCCAGATGGGATTCGAACTCACAACCTTACGATTTGAAATCCGACAGCTTACCAATGAGCTAACACAAGGACTTCTAGAACTAAGCTTCTAGCGATGTATAACGGATCTCAAGATAATTATGACATTCATATCCATGACGAACGCTGTTTCTGTTCTAGTTTGACTTTTATTTTAGTACTCAGGCGATAATTATGTTCTATTTCTTAACTTTGAGCATTCTTTTACATATGGAAAGATTCTTTAACGTATTTAAATGTTCCATTACGTATAGAAAGCTAAATGACAAACAAACATGTGCTCATATTAATAAAAGGTTTCGAAATATTGTATCATTAGGTATTTCAATCAATGTTGCTTTTTTAAACACTTGGTAACAAGTCTTATTATATTTAAAAGAAGAAAAACACATCTGCAAACTTTTTCCCGATTGCAAAGGCTGGCTTGGAGGTTCGAACCTGGCTTACTTTTTCCCGAAGATACCCGAAGCTGGACTTAGAAAATTTTTGCCTCAAAACACCAATAAAGAATGCGCTCAACCTTTTTGAGACAAGGTGTACGTATATTTTCGTTACGCTTGGACAGTTTTTTTAAGAGGTTGCTCCCACGTAAGTTTCGTCAGAATCTCGGGGGAGGTTAAAAACTTTATTGAGCACGGACGCACGTATTTAATATTTTAAACATCGTTTTTATTTTTGAGTTATAAAAAAATCATCTTATTTGAAGTCGCTGATCGCTTGTTTATAGAATTTATATTTAAACTAAAGGTTTGGTGAAACTGACAGTTCTCTGAATATTAGTGTCAAAATTGACGCCGTAACAAACTGTATTATTAAATATTTGTACGAAATAAAACGTTACATATACTATTGTATTCTGAAAATATATAGAAATAAATATGTATATACAAAGCACCACAAACAAAAAAAAATGCAACTTGACTATTTCAAGCAAGAAACAAAGTACTAGGCGTAGGTGAAGACGATGTAGAGGTGTTATAGCTAGACTAGAAAACATATAAACCATAAAATTACATAATTTTCTTAATTTTCTTGATAAGTTTTCTCTTTTCTGTCCCGTGAACTAAAGACACAAGATAAATGTAAGTGAATGATTATGTGGAATTTGGTGGAATGAGGATGCGGGAGTACCCCGAGAAACTCACGGACACGATGTTGTCCACCACAAACTCACTTGACCGAGAAGCGGACCAGTATCCTTTGCACCAGAGGTGAGCCTTCTGCCACTGAGCCACCGTGCTTCGTTGATTGGTTGAGAATCTACCATATTTTAAAATTTACTGCAGTCATTCTTAATTTTGTAATTCTGGAGGGGCCCCCTAAATATGTATATGTAATTATCCAAAGTTATGATTAAAATGAACAAAAATTTCAAAATCTGAGTTGTCCCGACAATGTCGCCCTGACATGGTAGGTGGATACTTATTCTCTTGATCTAATACATTGTTATATATCTTTGTAACCGTTAATCGTTATTATGAACCTTCCATTCGTTAGTTAATTTGAAGTGCAACGTCCCGTTTTAGCATCAAGGCTACAGGGAATGTAGACCTCCAGAATGAAATGGGACCTGAACCAGAGCCCTGCACGGGCCGGGCGCACCCGGTTCGGCACGGTGCGCGGCCCGGCCCGGCCCGACCCGTTTAAAGTAATATCAAACTGGACCGGGCCCTAACCGGGCCGGGCACATTTCGGGTCGAACCGGGCCGAACCGGGCCGGCCCGGCTCGGCCCGGATACTCTGAAAGACGGTTCGGAAACTAATGTTGTCAGCCTATTTGTTTTTTTAATGTCCTCCACTACCTCTATTTTTGCCGTGTTTGTACGGTCTTACTGTCAGCCTATGTTAATCGTAATGTGTTTGGGAAACTGACTCTTTATTCAAGACTGCGATGTACTGGTAATACTATTACTATTACTATTTCTACTACTACTATTACTACTTCTACTATTACTACTACGACCACTGCTAAAACTACTACAAGTGCTACGACTTCGCGTCGGAGTTGACATGTCTGGTGGTACCGAATTTACCTTCTAAGTACAGAATAAAATTGAGAAATGCTAGTTATTATGGCCGGTCTGCGTAGAATGTGAACCGATGCTTGATCTACGAGGGAGAATAGTGGCTCAATAGAAAAAACACTCACATCTGGTGCTAGAGGTCGTCGGATCAATCCCTGCTCATGCTATGTGAGCTTTGTTGTGGACAAACATCGTGTGCATGAGAGTTTCTGGGGTGGTCCCGCTTCCTGCCACTGTTTTCTTTCCACCAATTCATCCCATCATCATCCATTCAGCCTGAGCCGTAGTTACCTAAAGAACGTATGATAAAGTCAAGTACTTGACCTAGTAAGTAGAATTTGGTACGCTACCATTGGACCACGGAGGGCAAAACCATAAACTGGTGTGCTCATAAGATCAGTGCAATTTGTAGTAATGTTCAATTAGCAAGGCAAATATCGAATGGTGTTACATGTTCATGTATTGTTTATAGTATGATGCTACAAATATAACAAAATATAATGATCAAATAAATCACCAAATCGCCAGGGTCGATTAGGTGTTCCTGGAACGGTGGCTCAGTGGTTGAGCGTTCACCTCTGGTGTATGGGGTCCCTGGTTTGATCCGAGCTCTCGCCAAGTGAACTTTGTGGTGGACAAATACTGTGTGGGGCGTTCGCGGCGTTCTCCTGTTTCCTTCCACTTTATTTACTCCACTATTTCATTTATTTCTCACCATCGTCTCCTTTAGGCTAGTTGGCATAACTTGGAACCACCTACCAAGAAGAATAAACTTGGGAAGATAGACATTCAGTTTCTGGTGAATTTGATGATGAAGTAGACATCTACCTCAACATGTCATCATGTGTAAGAGAACTAGATATACTGCAGTGGTGGAAGCAACAAGAACAAACATTACCAAAATTGTGTAAATTAACGCGTCAGTATCTCGTTATCCCTGCTTCTAGTGCGTCTACTGAAAGAGATTTTAGTACTCAGGAACGGAGAAATGCTCTAAAGCCTGAAACTGTTGACTCTGTTTCCGTGCTATTCGATGCGTACAAGGACATACAGTAAAGCGATGTTCATTTTGCACTATTGGTTTCTTAGGAAACCTTATATTTTCATTTTCTTAATATCAACTATCCCTTCTATTATATGTGATGTTAAGAGGCATTTTTGATAGCTGATATCTATACATTTTTCATTCAGGGGACTTTTGAGGTATTTTTTGATCAACAATGATATGTGTGGATTTTGTTTTGATTTACTGCCTCGCATTCCATCATATAGCTCTGTTATTTACTTGTTACGCACCGTTCCAGGAATACTTCATCGATCCTGGGGTCTGGGTGATTTATTTGATCATTGTTTTTTGTTATTATTATTGTAGCATCGAATTATAAAGAATACAGGAACTTGTAATATGATTTGGAATCTGCCGTGCTAATTGAACATTACTACAAATTGCGCTAATCTTATGAACACGCCAGTTCATGGTTTCGGTCTCCGTGGTCTAATGGTAGCGGAACAAATTCTATTAGTAGGTCAAGGACTTGACTTTCTCATATGTTCTTTAGGCAATTACGGCTCAAGACGTATGGATGATGATGGATGAATTGGTGGAATGAAGACAGTGGATGAAAACGGGCTAATCCAAAAACTCCCACGCTCACAATGTTTGTCCACCACAAAGCTCACATAACACGAGGAGGGATCGATCCGACGACCTCTAGCACCAGATGTGAATGCATTCTACTGGCCAGACTACGCAGACTGGCCATAATAACTAGTATTTCTTCGATTTTTTCTGTACTTAGATTGTAAAGTATGTACCACCAGACATGTCAACTCTGACGCTCGTAGCAGTTGTAGTAGTAGAAGTAATAATAATAATAATAATAATAATAATAATAATAATAATAATAATAATAATAGCAGTAGCAGTAGTAGTAGTAATAAGAGTAGTAGAAGTACAGTACTTTACAGTCTTGAATAAAGAGTTAATTTCCCAAACACCAGTGGCGGCGGTTGGACGTTAAAAGTGAGGGGGCAAGACATGACCTGAGTATTTGTATATAAATGTTAGTTTTCCTGGTTGTTTCTAACATTTTGTTTGACGAAAGGTTGTATAACTAATAGGATACTATATTTTCAGTTAAAATACCGTATATCGTATATAATAGTTTATTAAGTAAATTGAGAAGAACAAAGCAAGTAGATACTAGCCCTTTGTACTCGTAAACAACGAAAGTGTAAGAAGAGATTTGATTCCTTGCTCATGAACATCTTAAAATTCTGTCTGAAAATTGTGTGATCAGATTATTTAATAAATTTGCAAAACAAATAAATAGAAAGGATAATATTAATCATAGTAATGAATAATGATGCTTGTTTTGCTAAAGTTATATTGAAACTGAGGATTAATGAAAAACTTAATATTTAATTCCACACATGCTATTAAATGTATGTTATTACTCTTAGAAAATGAAAGGCAGTAAATACTACAAGCATATGCTACGACATTTAAAGAAATATTTGCTTTTGCAACTTCTTGAAATATGTTCGTTGCCATTAGGTGCAGTTTTCACTTTCTTGGAACATATCAAAACACAACAATACTTAGAATCAATCCACACTTCAGTTATACAAAATAAACTTAAAACCTAGAATTATGTTCAATTTACTAAATTTTATTGTATATACACTCGTACATCCTTAAACACAACACTTCACTCGTATATTACACTACAAAACAATGGAAAAGGTAGAAGTTGTTTCTTATCACGCTCTTTTTAATCGATATTCCTTACTTTAGAAAGAAGAAAAGACATTTTAGGAACTGTCAATTTTTGTGCAATTAAAGAATAACTTGTGAAATAGGCCCTACTTTTTTGCATAATGTTCTTTCGATTAGCTTCAAAGCGGCTCACTAACATATCGAGCCCTTGTAAGAAGGAATGAAAGTATGCTGAAATTGTGCTCCAATAGGTTATTTTTTGGGGTTATTTTCTGTGGCGATTAAAACGCAATTACTGTAGCTTTCTTTACTCCACGGGAAGACAACCAATACGTATTCACGCAACAGCAAATATTATATGGCAGCATTTTTTCCTATTAATCAGTAACACATACAAAATCGTTACATTTCCAAATGAAACTATATACATTAATTGGTTACTTCAAAAAAGTGCGGGGGCAACTGCCCCCCTTTGCCCCCAAATCGCCGCCCATGCCAAACACATTACGATTAACACAGGCTGCCAACATTAGTTTCCGATCCGTCTTTCACAGTGTTCGGGCCGAGTCGGGCCGGCCCGGCTCGGCCCGAAATGTGCCCGGCCCGGTTAGAGCCCGGCTCGAGATTCGGGCCGGGCCGGGTCGAGCCAGACACAGAATTCAGTTCCATTCGGGTCGGGCCGGGCCGTCTTCGGGCCTGGGTTTGCAGGGCTCTGACCTGAACTACTTTAACGCGTTCAATGCTCTCCATTTGCGTAACTCGAGGGAGGTAAGCCTCTTAGATCATCGTGCCCCTTTTCTCGAGTTACATGCCTGCCTCTGTGAGGAAAATTTTGTCTCAATATCTTATGTAGAAGGAAATGATGATAGAAATGATCACCTCTGTCGGTTCCCCTCCCTCATGATTTCGAATCCGGGTCTTGCCTCAAAGTTCGTCTTTTTAAATCGTACTATTGGATTTTTGTATGCAGAATCAACACAAGCTACTGTAGCCGTATATACTATTATTACATACTATTAATACTAAAAAGAAACTACATAATGAAATCGCTTTTTTATAATTTCATTTAACATTGCATTTATTTATTACTTTTATGTAAAACTTACCATATTTTAGGTTTATTTTATGCTGTCGCCTGCAAGCTAAAATCCATTTCTGGAGACATTCTCCCTCTTTTTGAGGAAATCTAAAGTATTTTATATTAGTTCCCTTAGTTTTTCTGTAATAATTACTACAGCCGTACACTGCACAGTTAGGCATTCTCGATATCATTTAAAAGAACAAAGTAACAAAGAATTTCCACTTGTCACTTAAAGCCGCGCCGTTTCCCGTTGTCTCTTGCAAACCAGATGACGTCACAACCACGACAGCGCTCCAGGCGACATGCGCATGCAACCACCTTGTAGTCTTTCCACCATGGTTTTCGGGGTCCCTAAGTTGATCGATGGCAGTTTCGATTATCTCTAAGTTCTAATTCAGCCTCCAGTAGGGTAAGATCCTTTAGCACACTTAGGAAGAGTGGAAGGGTTAATATAAAATGATCGAAAGCGGTTGATATTAGTGTAGCGTCGGGTTTTGAGATGAATAGCAACACTTCCGACGCCGTTTAAATCCAAATTAAACTCCCATTAGTAAGTATCCTGGGGAGGATGTTTTCATGAAAAAAGTAATCAAAAATGACTGATATTAGTATCCAATCCATATTTCTATGATACACTAAGTTGATTGGCGACACTTCCTATACCACTTAAATCTACATTTAACCTCCATTAGCACCCCCAGGATGGTGGGAAGGGGTTTATATACAAAAATAATCGAAAACGACCTATATTGGTGTCTAATCCATAGTTCACAATGTCGCTAGGATCATAATGACACTCTCGATGATAGCGTTAAAGCCTAAGTTCAATACCCATCGGCATGGACGGAGGATAAGAAGGGGTGAAAAATAAAATGGCTCAAATGGCTAAGGTTAGTGTTAAATCCATAGTTTGGGTTTGTCAAGTTATTAGGTTATAATCCGGATGACATTTAATCCCGATTTTAGGCATGAATGGCATGTCAGCTAGATTGGGAATTTACAGAGGCAACGTCGAAGACGTTACTCGCACATCTACAGTATGTACAGTATATTTGGATGAATGTATATTCCAGTAACTCTGAAACGTCTGAAGTAATTTTAACCAAACTTGGGAGGCACACGGTTTTCAACCTGGAAAAAGTACTGTGGGAGTAAGACATCCCATGGGGTGGGAGTTGGAAGGAGATACATGTAAAAACAATGCAAAATGACTAATAATAGTGTGCAATCCATAGTTCTCGGGGTCGCTGAAATAAATAATGACGCTTCCAATGGTGTTTAAGTCCAAGTCCATCCCCCTCAGCAAAGGGTAGGATAGGGAAGGGGGAAGCGAAAAATAAAATGTAAACAATGACTGAGATTTGTATGGAATTCATAGTTTTCAAGGTCAGAAGAACGTCTGACCAGTTTGAAATAACTTTTGGAAGATAATTAATACCAACTTCAAGCTTTTTTTTTTTTTTTTTTTTTTTTTAATCATAGCAACTTGATTAAAGGCAGATTCTGTGAGGACAGGGTGCTTCAATGTTTATGCCAAAAGTAGAGTATCTTCTGTATTTTTATCATTACACTTTCGGAGAAAGGGATTCAAATATATCCCATAAACCTACCCACCCAGTGGGAAGAGCGGGCATTTCAGCTAGTATTATTATGTAATTTATTGCAGAAATGTTTCATATTTAAAAGATAAAAGTAGGTTCAGAATTCCATTGGATTGCATTACTGAAGTTAATACACTTAAAGAATCACAACAAACACAAGCTGATTTAGTGTTCTTTTTTGAATAAATTAATACTTGACGAATAGCAAAGGCTTCCCCTTCATAGATAGAGATGAATGATGGAAATTTTGATTTCAATATTGTTTTATTTTCCAGAATATAAATACCCGCTGCTCCGTTTCTGTTTTCATATTTAGCTGCATCCCTAAATATTAATTATGCATTTCCTTGTAGTTGTTGAATATACGAGTCCCGTAAGACATTATACTCGTATATTTAAATTCTTAATTTGTTCTCTACGTTTACATAATGGTCTATTTATATCAATTGCTGTTAAAATTGTTTCATAACCCCACATAAAACATGGTAGCGCTGGAAGTTTGTGTAAAAGATTTTAAATTTTGAAGTTTAAAGAATACTTTTAATATTCAAGATATGTTAGACTTATAGCGATTTGTTCTTTTCTTAAGCAACATAACTAAGCACTTTAATTGTGGAATAGTTAGATGACTTTTACTCATTTGAGATAATACATTATTACCTGCAATTTTCTTCATTCTAATTACAAGAGAAAATATGTCTGTTTCTGCTAAAATAACATGCTTAGGATAAAAATTCGGCTGAAGTACAATAATTTTTTGTGCTTCATATTGGATTACTTTTCCAACTTTTTAATAAAAATATTTTGTTAGATGAATAGAATACAATTTCCGTACTTCCTTACATAACTTTCGATATAACATATTAATGATATAATTGCATCAGTTTATAAAGTTCATTTCCCCTCTTTTTTGGTAACTAAACTATAAGGTAAATTATTTTATTTCGTGACTTTACTATTTAAATAACTTGAATGATATTTCCCACGTAATTTATTATCGATATTTAAGTCAAAATATCTTATATAATTCTCATTAAATATTTTTATGGCCTACTTCAAGAAATGTCTGAGAATTTTTTTTTTTTTAAATCTTGAATTAACTACGGATTTTTTTGAGTTAATGTACAGATCATTTCTTATAGGCCAAGTTGTTACATATTTTAAGGCTTTCTACATTGTTTTTAAATACCAACATCTATGTTATTAGTAGTTACCAAAAGACAAATATGTCGGCAAACAACTGAATTTGAATTTGTTCCTTTAACGAATTTATCAAATCCCATATATATATATATATATATATATATATATATATATATATATATATATATATATATATATATATATTGACAAAAGAATATATCTTAAGATAAAGCATTGTTACAATGAATAAAATAGAAATGATTTTACTGCCTTGTAAAGGACAATGAAGAGTTAAATAATTCATTGTAACAATGCTTTATATATATTCTTCTGTCAATAAGAAAGGTATGAATAGAACGAATGATTCTACTTGGAATCTTAATATGGAACATATTTCGAACAAGTAAATGAAATGCTACTGAATATACTTTACTTATATCTATACAATAACAAAGATATCCTCTTGTATAAAACGCCTTTTGACTATCCAACATAATTTGTATTAAAGCATCATATGTTAAATGCTTTCCTCTAAATCCAGAAATTTGCGGAGGAAAAATTTGTCGATTTTGTAAATACCAGATTAACCTATTTCATATTAAATTTTAGAGAATTTAATAGGCACAAGGAATCAGGGGTGCCCATCCCCCCCAAAGCTGATGGCGCACTCCCCCCCAAAACTAATAATATCTTCCCTCCTCAAAACTCAAGTCCTCTAAAAACAATTACCCAGTGTAGCAGTAGTTTTTATAGTACTAGTAATTGTTATTTTTGTTGTTGTTTTTATTTCCTGTGGTAGTATTATAGAATGTTTGTAGTAGTAGTAGTAGAGGCAGTAGTAATTATAAAAATGGCATTACTTTTATTAGTAGTCTTGGTAGTGTACAATACTAAATATGTTCTATAAGGATATTGAAGGGTATAAAAACTTCTACACACTGTGTATGGCACAGGTATTCTTTCTTTACAATTAGTAGTATTATTTTTTTCTTTACAAAATATTGATATAATTCCCTTGTACATGAAAAGTAAGACGCAAGTTACAAGTTATTGAGTTTGATACCAAAAGAAAAAGTCATTCTCGAAATTAGCCTACAAACAGAAGTGATATCCAACAAAAAACATTCCTGTAAAAGAGCCAAGTACGAGTGGCTTTTAAAAGAATTGAAATCACAAAAATAGGCGCCAAGTTCTGGTGGACAACAGTTACAAACACTCACTGGCTCACTTCAAATTTAGATTTGAAACTTGGCTGTTGTCTGTATGGTTACCACTAGCTCACAATTATATCAAACTACTTTATGATTTTCAACAGACAACATAGGCAAGTTTCAAATCTAAATTTGAAAGTGATTCCTTGAGTGTTTGTAACTGTTGTTCACCAGAACCTGGCGCCATCCTTTCATATAGCAACTTGCGCGGTACTTCATTCATAGAGTTTCTAAGCAGGGGGTAGGAGGATTCATTCTCGAGATTTAAAAAAAAAATCGCATCGTGTTCCACTGTTATTCTGACGACAACAAAATTTCTTATTCGACATTAGAGTAAAATTCTTCCCCAATTTTTTTATTCCCCCCAATTTTTTCTCGATGGCACAACTTGCGCCATTCATCCCTCCTGTGGGCGGCCCTTCTCTCTTAAAACGAACCAACCTTTCCTTTCATACGGCTACTTGCGCGGTACTTCATTCATCGAGTATCAAAGCAGGGGGTACGGAGGTTCACCCCGGAAATTTTTTGAAAATTAGCTACTCAAAATCGTGTTTTAATGCTATTCCGACAGTAAAATTGCTAGTTCGAAAGTAGAGTAAAATCCCCCCCAAAATTTTTCTCAATGGCGCAGCTTGCGCCATACATCCCCCCTGTGGGCGGCCCTGCAAGGAATGAATGAAATTGATCTGAAAATCACAGCTACACCAACTGTTTTTCCCTCTTTCGGTATAGGAATGGAACGAAATCCTACTTGTTGACCAAACTTGATTATAATACTGTAGAAGATATAGCATTGTATCCGGAAGTTATGCCATCTGTTGCTGGAGTTTTATTTTCTTTTATTTTTTTTTCTGAAGTACATCTAATTCTTTCATAGGAAAGAGTTTCTCTATTTTTTCATAGTTTTGAAGTTCTATTAATATATATATGGAAACAGGGGTGATACTTAGAGGAAATTCATCAACCTAATGTAAATCACTATAAAATACTCGATAATCTTTACAAAATTTCTAGATTTTGTATTTCGAATCCCCTTCCGATAATTTTTTACAAAATATTTCCCAACTGATTTTTTATATAGGCCAACTGCTTTAGATTTGACTTTAGTATGTTGACGATGAAAAAAAAATCTTTCGTTTTATTTTTCCTAAAATTTTCTGATAGTTTGTTTGAACAAAAATTAACCCATTTTTGGCATTCGGTGTTCCACCAGACTAGTTTTCTATTTTCCTATTTTTTATACTTTCTGATATGACTAATCTTTTCATTTTCTATATTTCTCTGACTTTTTATTTCTAAAATAGTAATTTCCATTAATTGAGTACCATTTATTGCATCGAACTTAACTTGATTAAAATTTATGGATTTCAACTTTACTTTCAAATTATTTCTATATTTTAACCAAACTGTGTTAATAGAAAATTTTCAAGAGTTGTAATGTTCATATCAAAATTTTCGTTTTGCTTTTGTTTTCTACAAATATAGGCGATTGTTAGTATTTTTTAAATGTCAAATAATGAAGCTAAAACCCATTCTTATAGCTAGCTCTTGGCAACAGAACTAAAGTTAATCAATGATGTATTATTGTCGTCGTATCATCGATGGTGACGCCTTAGGACAAGCAAGAGAAACCTCTGTTTGAAAGGTAAGATTCTCTGATTCAACTAATCATTTTATATTAACCTGTTAACATTTCTGCTTTCAAGACATTTGTTTCCAGCATCCAATCCGGATAAAATTTTACATAATATTTACACATAGCAAGTCATAATCATTTATCAATACTTCTTGTTGTCATATAAGTTTATATTATTTTACTTATAACTTCTGTATATTTGAGATCTTTGCATGCGCTTTCGGTGCATGTGGACACAGGTTCGATTTCTTGTTGTAGAGGAATTTAAATCATTACGGTGGTTCAGATTCCATCTTAAACTGTAGGTCCACGTCTCATATAGCCTTGATGCTGAAAAGGGCCGCAAAACTTCAATAAACAACAACTTTTGAGAATTTTCAATTATGCGTTATATGTAAAACTAAAGTTTATATATGTAGGGTAGAATATAATTTTGACAGGAGAACCTTTTTTGAACGCCTTTAAATAGCCTTTATTTATTTATTTATTTATTTATTTATACATATTTCTGGACATTACCGGCATCTACAGTCTTAGGCTCGTTACGTATGGGGGATGACGTTCCTCAGCGAGCACATTATCTAGAAAGGAAGAATTAATCGAAAAGGATGGAAACAGCCTCAGATCTGTATATTAGGTACCATACCACCATTTGCCTCGTGTGAATAATAAAGATGTGACAAATCAAACATTTTGCTGGAGCTAGCTTATTCGCTCCGGCACCGATCCGAGAGTCGTTCAAAGGTGCCAGTTCACTTTTGAACTGGTTGTCGAATTCGGAACGGCGCTGACGTTTACGGCACCGTTGCTGCTATGGAAAAGAAGTGATTGCGTTCAATGAGTTCTCATGCTTTCTAATAGATAGCTTAGGGCATTATTCATAGATGTGTCTTAATGAAAATGTATCTCAAGTTCTTGTCTTAAGAGTAGAATTGCTGTTTATAGCCCCATTTAGGCAAGAGTTTAAGATATATATATATATATATATATATATATATATATATATATATATATATATATATATATATATATATATATATATATATATATTTCTATAAGAAGGTCTTGATGAAAATGACATTTTAACCTTATTTAATAAACATTTCTCAAAACAAATTTTCGATCTCGCTGTCATAACCAGTGTGTTTGCAAAGATGCATTTTCGCTCAGAAATTCTCAATATTGATCTACACAGAGGAAAAATGATAACAGATAGCAAGAAGTGGATTTTTGGAATCGATTTAGTGTTCTAAGGATAGGTAACATATTTTTTTCTTAACCCTTTATTGAAACCGAATGTATCCGAAATCAACTACCTCTGGCTTTAACGTCGATTGCCATAGAATAAAACTTGTAATATCTAGGTAGATACCAAGAAGCCGTTTCTCGATGATCAAGTAAGCATCTCAATAATGTGTTCTATTTCCTGTCTAATCTTTCTACTGAAGCCGCAAGTAGCAGCAATCAACCACTTCCGGTTTTAACGTTGATGGTTATATAGTGAAAACTATAAATATAGCGATAAGCGATTTTCTACAATTAATTAAGCATCTCAAGAATGTATTCCATCTCTACTCTAATCTGTCTACTAAAACCAAATGTGATAGAAATTAACCATTTCCAGTTTTAGTGTTGACCGCTACAGAGTAATAACAGTAATAGATAAAGGAATGTGGTTTCCTGTAATTCGTTAAGCGTCCGAAGAGTACATTTCATTTCTATCCTTAAGTTTCTACTACAACTGGAAGTATTAGAAATCCACTACGACTTCCGATTGAATATACATAGAGCGAAAGCACTAATAGATAGTGAGAAGCTGTTGTGTAGAATCAATTTAACGCTCTAAGAATATGCACTACCATATCTCTTATTTAACTCTCTATTCGAACCGGAAGTGGTATAAATATACTTCCACTTATATTTTCAATAACAATTGAGAAAACAACTCCATACAAACCAAATTCTTTCCCGTGGTGTACATGTATCACTGTTACTTGTTATAATCTTCTGAAGTTACAATATGATTTGAATATTATTATGATACTAGCAGCGTTCACCCCGCTTCGCTGGGGTCACCCCGGAACGCAATAAACCTTGTTACTTAGATAATTTTTACTTTTTCGCTTTCAAGTGATATGATAAAAACCATAGTAGATTGCAGTAAATGTTAACATTATATCGCCTGTCATTTATGTTAACCCGCCGAGTGACACGGTCATGCGGGTTGCATATAAATACGTTTATTTTTACCTATGATGAACTAACAAAGGATTTGTACGTTATGGACACTTGAATGGTCAATTATCTCAAGACACTGGTAATTGAAAATTAAAGTGATATGATAAAAACCATCTAGGGTCCAAATCCTAATAACCCCCCAAAAATGAAAGAAATTGGTTCAGCCGTATTAGCGTGATGAGGGAACAAAGGATTTGTACGTTCTCTTTTATATATAAGACTAGCAGCGTTCACCCCGCTTCGCTGCGGTCACCCCGGAACGCAATAAACTTTGTTACTTAGATAATTTTTACTTTTTCGCTTTCAAGTGATATGATAAAAACCATAGAAGATTGCAGTAAATGTTAACATTATATCGCCTGTCATTTATGTTAACCCGCCCCGCTTCGCTGCGGTCACCCCAACCCGCCCCGCTTCGCTGCGGTCATCCCGGAACGCAATAAACTTTGTTACTTAGATAATTTTTACTTTTTCGCTTTCAAGTGATTTATAGCGCCTGTCAGTTATGTTAACCCGCCGAGTCACAGGGTCATGCGGGTTGCATATAAATACGTTTATTTTTATACCTATGATGAACTAATAACAAAGGATTTGTACGTATGGACACCTGAATGGTCAATTATCTCAAGACACTGGTAATTGAAAATTAAAGTGATATGATAAAAACCATCTAGGGTCCAAATCCTAACAACCCCCCAAAAATGAAAGAAATCGGTTCAGCCGTATTAGCGTGATGAGCGGACAAAGGATTTTGTGCGTTCTCTTTTATATATATAGATTATGATTTGAATGAAATTTCATTTTCCAAAACTTAATTTCGTAGTGCCATTTATCCACAAATCATAATTCTACTTATTGTCCCAACCCCTTTAATTTACGTATACCATCCTGTACAGTGACAAGTCAATTCCAAGGAAGATCACACGAAGGCTACGCATTCAGCTGATAACACAGCTTCCGCCATTTGTTGTATCGCTCTGCAGTAAACCTCATTAACAGAAGGTGTTCCTATCTAACAACGGATATAAAAACTTAATAATATTTTAGCTTCTTGCTTGACAATTTGAAATTTCAAACAACTTTTTTTTTTCAACATTAAATTGTACCATCACACCATACGACATGGTATATCAAAAACACGATTTTGAACACTGAAAAAACCTTGCATTGCAACTGCGTCACAAAGCGCACGAACACCCACAGAGCGCCACATCCACGAGAGGTTCACAGACGTCAGAAAACTGTATGAAGTTACTTGCAGAATACCCAAGGATACAAGGATACAAGTGGAAATGCGTATATATCCTGGATGAGGAATGGTTCTATCCAGATGAGACCAACAGAGTTCGATCCATTTTCTAACGCGAACAGACCAAAAGAGCCGTTCCGATCTTGTGCGAAGTGCTAGGAAAAGTTTTCCAATGGATTTCTGGTAGTGGCGGGATATTGTAGTTGGAAAAGCTGCCATCATCGAAGTGCCTTCCAACACCAAAGTCAACCACAACTTAGGTCAACGAAAACGTCATGAACGCTCTGTATGTTGTTTGTTGGAGTTTAGCATCCCTTTTCAGAACCAAAGCTATATGAGAGTGGACCTACAGTGTAAAGTAGAATTTGAACGATCGTAATACGTTCAAAAAGTAATATTCTCTCACTTGGAATTGAATCCAGGACCAATACTGTACACGCGGAGCAACTATCGTTTGCATACACGTACTCCATATAAATATTCGAACGAAACAACAGCATTGGAAATACATTTTAGAGGATTTATTAGCCATTGTTCAATTTCTAGCATCATACAATTTACAACTCAGGAGACATATCGGAAGAAATGTTTAAAATGAATTGACAAAACTCATGGCAAACAAAATTCGAAATTTGAAAAAGTTATTAAAAACTAAGTACTGCTCCATTATTCTGGTGCAGTCTGACTGTTTCTGTGGAAACATGGAAATTTTCTGCAGCTTCTTACACATTAGACCATTGTCCTCCTCGATGGCTGCTTTCAGGTCTTTGTCATCTAACACAAGTGGTCGTCCACTGCGAGGTCCATCTGAAAGGCTCACACATCCCGAACAGAATTTCTGGTGGTGCGTTTCTTCATGACAGTCCCCCAAATGTCAGATATACAGGATGCGAAAAAAAGTCCCGGAACGGTCCAATATCTCGCGAAGTATAAAGATCAGCAAAACAAAAATAACACGACTTAAATAGTTTTGAAAAACTATCCAATGATACTAAACACAACCCCCTATCTCCACTCCCTTCGGGGGTACGAGGGTAACTTTAAAATTTTAAATGGAAACTCCAATTTTTTATTGCACATTTCGATTCTTCAGAAAAAGTGACAGTGATTTGACCCAAAATTGAAAACAGTGCCTTCACGGATCGCACTTGAATCGACACACACACACACACACACAAAAAAAAAAAAAAAAGAAATGAAATCTGTAAGTTTTACGTCCCAAGGTTATGCCGGTTAGGCTAAAGGAGACGGTGATAATGAGAGATGAGTGAAATGGTGGAATGAAGAAAGTGGGAGGAAACGGGAGTACCCCGAGAAAACCCACGAGCACGGTGTTTATCCACCACAAAGTTCACTTGGCGGGGGCTGGGATCGAACCCGGGACCCCAAGCACCAGAGGTGAACGCTCTACCACTGAGCCACCGCGCCCCCTTAAAAAAAAAAAAAAAAAAAAAAAAAAAAAAGGACGCAAAACGTTATGAAAAGGTGGTATCTCGACATCATAGTCTGTGGTTATGCGGTTAGCGTACTGGACTTGTGGGACCAAAGGTCCTGACTTCGATTCCCGCGCAGAATAACATTTTTATGTGATTTTTTACACCCAAATAATGAATTCATACATTTTAACTTCGATAAAAAAATAATGTATTTGTCCATATTTGCAAGAAAATACAAATGGCGACAAAAATGGTTTATTTTTGTTGTAAGTAACCCTATTACTAAGAACTACTTCATAAAGCTAGTTTGCAAACCAATCATCGACATTTGTATTCTATGTAACTTCAAAAAAGTATTAATTGAAGTTAAAACATATAGAATTTATTTGGGGAAATAAGAGAAAGATGATTGCCTCGAACGCGGATCGAACTCACAACCTCTTACTCCGTAAGCAAGTATGCTCACCGTTCGGCCACAGAGCACGGGCCTGATAGTTCACATTTTCATAACATTTTGTTGCACCACCTTTTATTGTGTGTCGATTGAAGCGCCATCTGCGAAGACACTGTTTTCAATTTTGGGTCAAATTACTATCACTTTTTCTGGAGAATCCAAATATGCAATAAGAAATTGATGTTCCCATTTAAAATTTTAAAGTTACACACACGCCTCCAAAAGGGGTGGGGATAAGGGGTTACGTTTGGTACCGTTGAAGAGATTTTTAAAACCAATTTAACACGTGTTATTTTTGTTTTGCTGCTCTTTATACTTCGTGAGATATTGGACCGTTCCGGGACTTTTTCCGCATCCTGTATATGCGACGACTTGATGCGTCAGCTGACAGGCCTACTTTAAAGTAGTAAAGCAACAAGCGAACAAGCTGCTTCGATACTTCAATTTCTCTTCGACACTAAACAAGCTATGACTGCTGTGAGTACGCAATGTGCCTGTAGTCTGTCGATGGTCAGACTAACTTCCGATCCCTTGGCAGGCATGTGCATCATTTCGTTTCCTCTCTGTGAGCGCATGATTGATGGGACGTCAAAAACGGCAAGAACATTTTAGATTACCTTGCATTTATGATTTTAAGTAGTAGAGTGGCTTCGAGTTTAGTAGCGAAGAAAAATGAGAATATCTTATTCTCTTATCATGTTCAAAATAATAATTTCGGTTCCATTGTTATTTTTAGGGGAACGTAAAATATAACACCATAGGAAATAGTAATATTTTTTAAAAAAATTTTTATTGCTCAGACACGCCTCTTCAGTTTCGGCACCTGAAGATTTGAACCGAAACAGGTTATCATCATTGCAATCTTCTCTTCCTTCTTTACTTCATCATTCATTTTTTTAAATTTTTTTTTTGGGGGGGGGGGGGACAAGGACAAGGACCAAGACCAGGACGAGGGTTGGGTTTTCCAGGACGAGGAAATAGTAATAGTAGAAGCACAGGTAGTGGACATTGAAACTGAAACACCTGGTAGAAAGCCATAATATAATTTGTATTTAATAAAATGTTACCTTTGACGGCCAGTATAGCAGCAACACGACTTGGGAAGGATTGACAGAGGACCTACACCGTTTACAGAGGGATTTTTAGCCATTACTCTTGAAGCGCAGTGAGAAGTTCATCACGTGCACCTGGTAGAAGGAAAGTTACCTCACTTGATTCTCTAACAAACCCCATACAGGCTCAGTTATGTTTGAGATCCGGTGATTGAGTGGGCCATGGCAGGTATTCAGTCTCACTGTCATGCAAATCGAACCACTTTTCGACACGTTTAGTAGTGTGATTGGGCAGTTATCATCAGACCGGTAGCCAGCCCCAAAATGTAGGGAGCCAGGCTAACAGCATGAATTAAAATGTTCGAAATGGGTGATAGCATCAACTTCCAGTAATAATTGTAAACTCTTGTAATTTCATTCTGTATGTGGCCACACAAATAGCATATGATCCTTTACGGTTAAAAAAAAAAAAAGTTATTTTAATCTTGATTCTTTTACGATAAAAGAACATTTTGTGAAATGTAACTGAAATTCAGAAGGAGCCTTCTTTGTGAATTTCTTAATATTGATCGATAGAGGTGAAGAGAACGTTTAATGTTTGTAGTTAAAATCAAAATGTAGTTTGGCTACTACATGTCTTTGAAATTATAGTAATTACTTAATTTCTTAATGAAAGAAAATTGTGAATTTAGGGTTACTTAATACTAATTAACATATTAAAAATACACTAACTCACTCAGACGTATGTGTATATATATAATGTGTGTATATCTTTTGTATGCAGATAGCTAGATAAAAATTATCGCACACACACACACAAAATAATACGTATGCCCAAAAAAATCTTGGTAGTACAAGTAGTTGATGCAGAAATTATAACGACAAATTTCTTCAAATTGGAATCATTTCATATGTCAATGGAATAAACAAAAATCACTGGTAGTGATCAATCTTTGGAAAGAAGGAAATTCGTTGGGTTAAGTTCTGACCCTTTGAGCTCCTATTCTACAATTAGCTACAGTCTACAGTCCGTATTCTGACTGGAGATGAAAGCTAGTTCCATCATTATGAACCTGAAACAAAACGACAGAGTATGGAATGGCACCACTTGAACTTGCCACCGAAGAAGAAAGCGAAGACAGTGCAATCGGCAGGGAAAGTTATGGGGAGCATCTTCTGGGATGCACAGGGTTGCATTCTGGTTGACTTTCTTGAGCCTGGACAAACCATAAATTCTGCTCGCTACATACAGACACTTTTGAAGCTCCATCGTGCCTTACGTGATAAACGTCCTGGAAAGAAGAGCATCTTTCAGCAGGATAATGCGCGTTCGCATACTGCACGTGCCACTATAAAGAAGATCAGGAGATTTGGGTGCGAAACACTTCCACATCATCCGTACAGCTCCTACATGGCACCCTCCGACTACCATCTTTTTGGTTTTGTGAAGGAACAAATGCGAGTTCATCCCTACGAGACACTGGAGGATAATTGGGCAAGCAGTGCGTCAGTGTCTACGGGCATCTGGAACGGAATTCTATCTTAAGGGTATTGTCAAACTTGCAGAACGATGGGAAACATGTGTGCAAAAAAAAATGGATACTATGTGAAAAAGTGAAAGAAAAGTCTGTCACTTACAATTAAAGATTACGATTGTGAAAAAAAAAAATGTTGCTCACCACTTTCAGTATGCCCTTCGTATTTTGATGCGCAATTTCAGAGAGAATGTGTTGTAAAGTTTGCTCGTAACACCTGTGCAGGTAAGTTTTTTTTTGCAATGTTGATTCGTCAGGCGGTTCGAAGTTGGTATATTTCACGAGAAACTTCCACAATTCAGGGTTCTTTAATTTAAACAGTGGAGTATCTGAGGATACAAAAGCTCTGCACAAGTCCATTAAAAAAGCGGACAATTTTGGCGGTTCACCAGAACTAGACGCAATTGGTTGACCGAAAAATGCCTGTTCGCTCAAACGTGAAGCAGCAGCAATATGCTTCTTGCTCTTCAAATGCTGCGTAATTTGTGAACGTTGGTCAGCCGCGACAGATTTACCACATGTTTGGCAAAATAGCACTTTGCCATCAGTAGAAAACAGACCCTTATATTCATCACGGAACTTATGCAAACGAGATAAAACACTTGGCTTTATGTAGAATTTTCCACAACAGGACCTTACGTGTACATTAAAGTAAGGCACCAGAAGTCTGCCAGTCAACGTACTCAAAGACAAAACGAACATCGTGCTCGTGGGTTTTCTCGGGGTTCTCCCGTTTCCTCCCACTTTCTTCATTTCACTCATCTCTCATCATCACCGTCTCCTTTAGCCTAACCGGCATAACCATGGGACGTAAAACTTAAAGATTTCATTTCATTTCAAAGACAAAACGAACTTGACACGCTCGATACGAAAGAGGTGTGGGAGAATACGCATTTTTTTCTTTCAAAAACTTCGATGTAGCAGGCCTCAATGAACCATTTATACGTTTTTAAAGCGAAAATTTTTAAAATATATATTTACATACGGAAAACTGGAAAAATATGTGTTTTATGTAAAAATAAAATTTGCTGTGGTGACATGAAAGGATATGAACAACATTTTGGCAAAAGAAAGGGCCTCTATCTCACTGCAGAAGAAACATTTATTTACCTAAAAATCCGATCTCTACTCCTCACCATCAAAACCATCGAACACGTATTTCAGGCTGTGACCGTTTCTGATTTTGAAAATGCTCCTGCGTACACTATAAGTCATTACCTGCCGGCGTGTATATCACATCGTCATTAAGAAATCATATATAGTAACTTTCTTTAAGTAATAAGTAAAAACTTGTTCTGACTCTCATTGAAATGTTTAGATTGCGAGTGTAGCGGGGAAGAAACTTTTTAACAAATCTATTTCTTAATGACGATGTTTCATTTACAGGTAAATTCTTTCTCCGAGAGTTTATTCTGTACTGAGACAAAGTAGATCAATCACACATGTGTATTTCTATCTTTCGACTTCTAAGTGTTCTAATTTGAATGCTGCACTATTACTTCTGATTGTTGAAATCTTGTACTTGATTGTTATTCAGTTTCCTCAAAATACTCGAAAGAATATTCCAGTTTCTTTGGGGTCACCCATTTGCTGCCCTTGCACTATATCTAATTGTACATTAATATAATCTACGAATAAAAATAATGGACATTCCCTTTCATCCGACTTCCATCCTAGATTTTATTCTCGAGTTATGGCTGTTTTTCCATTTTTCCGAGAAAAAAAATTCGAGAAATCATAGTGCCAAATATATATATATATATATATATATATATATATAGGTGGGAAACCGGGGTAGGTTAATACTGCAAATTAAATCCACGTTCAGCGGTTGATACTCCTCGATACATCCCCGATACTCCTCTCATAGGGATGGCTACATATGATGCAGTTTTTGTTGTACTTTCATGGATATAGGAGAGCATTTCAAGAGTTGAGAAGAAAAAAAGCTTTTTAGAGGGGGCAAGTAAATTTTTATAATTCTAGTTTTTATGTAATTTGAGGTAGTAATTTATTAGTAAAGAAAACAACGAGCGATGGATTTCAAAGATTACTATTTCGCCTACAATAGGCATTGGAATAGATTAACACGTGTATCAACCAACCTCGTGTGGTGATGAAAGATACTTTGAATGTATATACTTTGTTAAGTCTTATGGTGAATTTTGTTTCATTTTCAGAAGTTTGATATTTTCTTCTTTCAGTTTGATATTGTAGGCCTATACTTATTGATCGAAACTTCACTTTGCTTCACGTCAACCAGCACTTCCCTAATCTCTCCCCCAATTCACCCCTTCCCAAACGCTTCCAATTTAGCAGGTTTAATTTCTTGTCTAAGAGCATTATTTTCGACAGTTTATTTCATTGGCTAAGCACCTACTGACAACAAAGGAGGGAGGAACTTCGAAGGGGTGTTTGCTGCATATATGTCTTGCATTTCTGAGCATTGAGACGAAGGACGTGTCTTGCATTCCTAAAGCAGCAAAAGAGTTTGAAAGAAATAAATGTCAAGCGGAAGAATATGATTTTTTAAGGTAAGATGGAGCCAGGAACGGTTAAATGATTTTCTATTGTAATATACATAGACGAAGACCTATAGTCCAGTCAACATACGTAAAAATGACACTTTACCTTGAACAAATTACAATAGAAATGAAACATGTGTCAAAATGATGCTGAACACATTCTAAGCAAACCTGAAAAAGTCCTCAAGATTATTCAGTCTGGAAGGTCGTTAAATCCAACATGGCCGCAGTTGTTGGTCATTTACGGAAGACAATAACAAACGGAGTAATTATGTGACCATTATCGGTCCTTTCGAATGAGGCATTGAACATACCTCTAATACACAGGGTGTCTCAAAGTCTCCTGTTATAGGGTAACTCTGATATTATCAGGGTTACAACAAAATGTAAGAGGGAAAACCGTCTCCAAATATGATGTTTTCAATCTAAAGTGAAGGATTTTTTTTTTAACTCAGACGAGCCGTTCGTGCTGTACACTATTTATGTGCCCAATATTAAATGAAAATGCAACGTTGCCATTTACCGGGAGGTGGATAAATTTTGTAAGCGTATGATGAATGGAGGCATGTTTGAAATCGAGCTGACCATCGACACGTTAGCTTAAAAGACAGTAACTTCATTCAGTTGTGTTTTGGGTCCCGGTAAATGTCAACGTTGCATTTCCATTTAACATTTGGCGCATAAACAGTGAATAGCCCAAACGGCTAGTCCAATTTAAAAAATTCTTCACTTCAGATTGAAAACATCATATTTGGAGACGGTTTTCCCTCTTACATTTTGTTGTAACTCTGATAATAACAGTGTTACCCTATGTCAGGGGACTTTTGAGACACTCTGTACTTTATTCATTATCTACACATAGTAGGCCTTTTATGCTTCTTGTAAGTGTAAATGTAACTGTGTTTGTGGTTATTGTTTTCAAATTGCTGAATGGTTGAATATTGAACTGTAACTGATGATTTTAATTTTATTTACCTCAGAAGGAAAGCCAAGGAATTCAGAAAGCGAGTGAATTATGTGCAGCTGCATTGACAGCAAAACCTGAAAAAAAAAGTACATCATGAATACCGAAGGAAGTATGTGAATTTCAGTCAAATCAAGAAGGATACTCAATCAAGAATACCGTCCGATAAGGAGACATCTGCAAGTATTCTGCGTTCAAATTCACCAGCATTTCCTTTTGCTCTTAACTGTTTGTTTTGTTTAGGATTTAGATTTCTGGGCTTTCGGTATCTAAGGCCATTTAGCCCGTCCCGTTTGAGGGATGACGTCCCTCGGAGAGCACACTATGCAATACCCATGACGGTAGAAGGTGTCCAATAGAAAGCGGGAACCAAAAACGTGGTGCATCTGCAAGCCCAAACCAACCTGTAGTGGAGCATGCATCAATTTTGGTCGAGCTAACTGGATTATACACTGACCCAAGGAAGCGATTTTGATTTCAGTGTGTGCAAATGTAGCGATCTCTTTTAGAAATACTCTTAACACCTCTGGAAAAATGACATAGCACTTTCAAGATTTTACCCGTAAATGGAAGGGTAGTACTATTTTGATGTTTCCGTGGACTTTTTTACACACTTTTATTAACTTTGTTGCAGTTTGCACTAATCTCAGCTGCTCCTCCACAGTACTTTTTCTGATATTCTCATCATAAAAGTCTTGAAGGATTCTAGCAGATGTCTCTGTGAATGTAACCACTCCACTTTACCATTTCTTTTAGTTAAAGTGATTCCTTCCCTGCTATCATCGTTCATCCCCAAATACTCAACTACTCGCAAAAAGCATCCTTTCTCAGACTGCATAGGCCTGCATTTTTTTCTTCGGTTCGTATTCACCTGATGACATCTGCTTCATCATCTTTCCTGGAATGCCCTTTCCTGTTCTAAAATTTACACTGCAAGCAGTGCGGTACACTGTGTCTAACGCAAACAAATCTCTGACATATTCAATACAACTTTTTACAGTCATGGCCTAATCATCAGTGCGTTCTTCACATAATTTCAATATTGTTTCTTGAAAAGTATTAGCTTTTAGTGTAATTAGACAGTGATCAGGGAGTAATCTACCCCCCCCAACACCCCCCTAACACCCCTCCAAATTTCTTTACACACACCCCTGGATGGAAAAGGAATACTTACCCAACAGTATTATATACTGTAGGTTATTTATTATATCAAGTTTAAAAAGGTTTAGCGTTTAGGAAAGAAGGCAATATTCTTATTTATTTATTTCGCTTCAAAATTTGAAGCGACCTCGTTCTCATGTACGGCTTCGAGAACCACACGACATCATTGTTTCGGGCGGTATTTCCATCAAAACAATTGACGAAACAGACCTGCTCATACCTACCCTCCTGGGCTCCGCGGTCGTTTCCGACAAAAGAGATTGATGGACAGATGCAGATGACTGAAATTGGCAACGTCTTGAGCGGTCATTCACCTACCTCCTCCTCAATAAAGAAAAATGTGACAATATAGTACCAGATTCAGTTGGTAAGTGCTACTCTGCAACAGGCTCGCAATCAGAGGGGGGCTATGGAGGGCCTGGCTCTCCCTAAATTTTTCATGTCCTCTCCAGACTTCAATACAAAATGCACAATTTAGATATTTGTAAGAGAATTTTTAATGTCTTGGCCCCTCCTAACATATTCATGGCCCCCAAAGCTATGTGGCTGGTTTCGAGCCTACTCTGCAAGTGGTGTTTCAACGGGCGGACGTTAGAAGGGTGTAGTAAAAACGTTTCTAGAAATGAAGAGTTAATCGAAGTAAGAATTATATATTTTTTAAACTGAGTCTAGTGTTATGCGGGAACGCATTTGGCGCTAGCTTAATTTTTTGTAAAGTATATTTTTATTAATGTAAATTCATTGAGCGGAACAGGGCTCATAGCGAGTCACTTCTTTAACTAAAATTTACTTTTTTTTTCAAGTTGGTCACTAAAAGTAACTTTTTTTTTTCTTTTCAAATTTGTCACTAAAAGTTACTTTTTTGAGAGGTAAAGTGATTTTTTCGTGTGATTTATGTTTTGCATTGGCAGTTTTCTAAGAAAAGTATAAAAGCAAATGGAAAAAGGCTGAAACTTGTTACTCATTACTCTTCTGAAAGCTTCAGTACTTTTTGTCACATGTGAAACAGTCAGCTTTATTCTCACTTTAACTTTTATTCTTTCTAAAGCGCAGTGGACGGTTGGTGGATGCTTAATTTCTCAAGGTGGGGTTGAGAACCCTTCTGTGTCTACTCTTTCTTCTATCATAATAATCTTTTAGTTTTCTCTCGTAACAGTTAACGCTCCGTTCAAGGTTGTGTGTGTGTGTTTGTGAGGTTCATCATGTTCGCCTTGTGTTATGCTTCTTGTGTGTTCTTCTTAAGAGTAGCTGATGAATTTGAATATTTCACGTTTTTGAGAACTCTTAGTGCTAAGTTAAATATAATGTCTGTGATGAAGAAATTCGGAAATAGTCCAGAGCTGGTTCCACTTACTTAGAAGCTTTCTACATCTGCTAAGTCAGCTTACCGTAACTACAAAGCATACTTAGAAAACCTAAGAAAGGCGGAAGTTCAAAAAGAAGTAAAGAAGAAAAGATAAAGCAAAACAACAAACAAAGAGAGATGCGATGGAGAAATTGACAAAAGAAAAGAGGAGCATGATGAGATTTTAGTCACTTTTTGCTCACTTTTTCGTGTGCTTTTGGCCATTTTTGGTTACTTTTCAAAAGTATTTACAAGAGACCAGACCACTATGAGTCCTGGGATTATTAAAATTAGGGTAGACCCTACATTAAAAAAGACAAAACAGACGATACAAAAATTTGTAAATTGAAAAACTGGATTTCTGGAAAACAACTAAATCAATGAATAATTTTCTTATGAGAGATATTCAGAGCCAATAACGTAGCCAAGAAGGGGCAGGAACGGAGATTGAGATCAAATATTACAACAATTAACGTTAACAACAGGGTTAGAATATTAAAATAATGAAATTCCTACTATGTACAGTATTAATTACTAAACGAATGTGATTTCAGCATGGGACGAGAGAATTTTTTCCCAATTAATATTTTGAAAAAAAAAATCACCCACTAAAACTTGCTGGGGGTGAATAAATTGAAATAATGGCAGAATTTTGCAAAATGATTACAATAATTCGTATGTAATCAATTCATATGTAACTAATGGGTAAAATAGTGGTGGTTAATTCCTAATACAGTGAAACCTCTCTTAATGGGCATCTCTCAATAGTGGACACCTTCATAATAGGACAAACTTTCTTATTCTTCCATGCCATAAATATGTGTGATGTGGTGTTATGAGAGAGAACCCTTCCTTTTAGGGACATCTCTTATTTACGGACAAATAATCTGTTCCACCGATGTCCGGGTGAAAGGTTTCACTGTATACTTAGTTTAATAATAATAATAAATGCTCAAATGTGTGAACTTACTTTATTGAACCTACCACTGCGAAGAGCTATTATTATTATTATTATTATTATTATTATTATTATTATTATTATTATTATTATTATTATTATTAGTAGTAGTAGTAGTAGTAGTAGTAGTAGTAGTAGTAGTAGTAGTAGTAGTAGTAATAATAATAGTAATAATATTAATATTATTATTATTGTTGCGTAACAAAATATACTGTTCTCTTTGAGTTTGTTTAAAAATGTATATCACTATTCTGAGAGCACCCCCCATTTATTTTGAACACCAACCCAAGTAAAAATTTCTGGCGTACTTACTGACAGTGATCCTTCCACTTACCGTCATATCTATCAAGCTCATCACAAAACAAACAGTTAAGAGCAAGATGAAATGCTGGCGAATTTGAACGCAGAATACTTGCAGATGTCTTCTTATTGAACGGTATTCTTGATTGCGTATCCTTCTTGATTTGACTGAAATTCAGATTTTCTTTTCGGTATTCTTGATTTACATTTTTCCAGGTTTGGCTGTCAGTGCAGCTGCACATAATTAATTCACTTGCTTTCTGAATTGCTCTCACCGTGTGGACTTTGTGGTAGACAAACACCATGCTCGTGAGTTTTCTCGGAGTTCTCCCGTTTCCTCCCACTTTCTTCATTCCACCATGTCATTCATTTATCATCATCGCCGTCTCCTTTAGCCTAACCTGCATAACCGTGGGACGTAGTAAAACTTAAAGATTTCATTTCATTTCATTTTTCGCTTTCTGAATTCCTTGGCATTCCTTCTGAGATAAATAAAATCAAAACAATCAGTTACAGTTCATTATTCAACCATTCAGCAATTTGAAAGCAAACCACAGAGTTACATTTATACTTCCAAGAAGCATAAAGGGCCTACTATACCGGGTGATTCAATAAGAACGTACCAGGCCTATATCACAGCTAATACTGCACGTAGAGCCTTCAAACAAAAAATTGCATTACCAAATCGTATGTGTAGGATGCAATAAAAATAGTAGCGAGACCAGTGGCGTCTCGTGAATACATCCAACGGAGGGCAACTTCAAAATTTGCAATGGAAAAAGGTATAACTGTTGGAATCGTTCGAAAGGATATTAAATATCATGCAACTTTTAAAGGACAAACTTTGTCATGTCCTTTCCCATTTAGCCGCTAGAGGCGTTGTTGCAGACTTGTACCTGCCTACCCGTAGCAGGCCTTTATCTCATCTAATAATGCACATAGACCCTTCAAACAAACAATTCAACTACCAAATCATATGCGTAGAATGCAATAAAAATAGTAGCGACACAAGTGGCGTATCGTGAATATCTCCAACGGAGGTCATCTGCAAAATTTGACATGGAAACAGGGGTTGGTTGTGCCTCCATTGAAACAAGCGCACAATGCGAGAAACGTCGAGAGGAAACACCCTCACCATCTGACTTTCACC
Source organism: Thermobia domestica (assembly GCF_964235325.1). Lineage (NCBI taxonomy): Eukaryota > Metazoa > Arthropoda > Insecta > Zygentoma > Lepismatidae > Thermobia > Thermobia domestica. The sequence goes on from NC_137464.1 coordinate 76,114,844, forward strand.
TAGTAATGCGACCGTGTTGCTGCCAACGAGGAAGAAATATGCCAAGGTGTTTCCTCTCGACGTTTCTCCCATTGTACGCTTGTTTCAATGGAGGCACAACCAACCCCTGTTTCCATGTCAAATTTTGCAGATGACCTCCGTTGGAGATATTCACAATACGCCACTGGCGTAGCTACTATTTTCATTGCATTCTACACGTACGATTTGGTAGTTCAATTGTTTGTTCAACGGGTCTATGTGCATTATTAGATGAGATAAAGGCCTGCTACGGGTAGGCAGATACAAGTCTGCAATAACGCCTCTAGTGGCTAAATGGGAAAGGATATGACAAAGTTTGTCCTCTAAAAGTTGCATGACATTTAATGTTCTTTCGAACGATTCCAACAGTTATACCGCTTTCCATTGCAATTTTGAAGTTACCCCCCGTTAGAGGTATTCACGAGACGCCACTGGTCTCACTACTATTTTTATTGCATTCTACACATATGATTTGGTGATGCAACTTTTTGTTTGAAGGCTCTACGTGCAGTATTAGCTGTAATATAGGCCTGGTACGTTCTTATTGAATCACCCAGTATGTAGATAATGAATAAAGTATAGAGTCTCTCAAAAGTGCCCTGGCATAGGGTGACACTGTTATCAGAGTTACAACAAAATGTAAGAGGGGAAACCGTCTCCAAATATGATGTTTTCAACCTAAGGTGAAGGATTTTTTTAAAAAATCGGACGAGCCGTTCGGGCTATACACTCTTTATACGCCAAATGTTAAATGAAAATGCAACGTTGTCCCCTTCGTTGTAAATATACACTACCTAAAGTGAGAAGCTAGCAGTGAGTTTTGCAAAATCAATAGTTTTAGTCAATTTTCTGAAGGTTGAAGGAACAGGATTCATGGAGAACAGACATTTTGCATTTCCAGGGCAATTCCTCATTCACACCACAGATGCCTGAGGCATTTAAAAACCTCAAATTTAATTCAAATGTACTGGCTACTGGCTATTATTTGGGGCACCCCCTCAGAAAATCCTGGATCCGGCCATATATATATATAATTATGCCTGTATTTACATAAGTGCTATTCTGTGCTCGAGCACAGGGCGGCAAAATTTTGGAACTTTTTAAAGATTCACAATAAAGTAATATTTAAAACTAGCAACCTGCAAAGTCCCGCGCAAGCGCGAGAAAACATGTTAATATGTTTGATTCGTTCTAATTACAGTAGTTTCTAATTAGCTAACTTATCTGATTATTAAAAAAAAAGTCACCCTCTACCACCCCCTCTTCAAGGGGTGAGGATGAACTTGAACATAATGAAAACTGATACCGTTAAACTCAGCGACCTTGGAAATGATGAATTTAATACTAATATCTGTCTTTTTATTATTATTATTATTTTTAAAATCTCGCTCCCTCCCTGGGAGTAGAGTATGACCTTGAAGTTGAATTGGATGAAAACTACCATTATTTTTCTTAGCTACCGCAAAAGCTATGAATTCAACTCTAATATGTCGTTTTCGATTATTTTTAAAATGCTATTCTTATGGTAACTTTTGTAACTTGTAACACCTAAACTGCTACTCAACAAGAGCTGGTATGTTTGCAAAATTACGGCTTTGTTTCCTTGTTTGAGACATAAGTTTGTGCGAGGAGGGAGGAATTATTTAGAGCACAGGGGCGCACAATATATAAATACTGGTCTGTATATATAAGCTGGTCTTAAAAGGATTTACTAGTGAGTGCATGAATCTCCGTGATAAAATTCTGCGATGTTCCCCTCCGTGCGCCACTGTAAATTTTAATATGCCACAAACGCCCATGCTATACTAATATATATTTAATAAAGATTTGCAAAAGTCCTTTCCCATTCTGTTTAGCATTTTGGGGATAATATTCATAGTATAGGAAGGTACTGGGTTGCTGTGGCTCAGTGACAGAGTGTTCACTTCTGATGCGTGTGGTCCCTGGTTCGATCTCAGCTCTCGCAAAGGGAAATTCGTGGTTGACAAACGTTGTGTGTGAGAGTTTTTTTTAAAGGGTTCTTCAATTTTCCTCCTACTTCCTTCATTCCATTATTATCATATTATTATCCATCTCATTCCCACGGTCTCTCTTAGCCTCTTTGCATACCGTTGGATAGAAAAAAGAAAAAGAAAATAAAATTTAAATAAACTGTACTGGCTGTCAGGGTATTGTATGAACAATAGAAAGAAAAATAGAAGTTCGTTTAAATTATAAAAAAATTGAACGAACTTATTTTATTTGTTGTAATAATTTTAAAATCTATCACTATGACTACATACATCTGATTAAATTAATTATACACAGAAATGAAGATTGACGTAAGGTGAGTTGATTATTTTTAAAAAATATTTTAGTTAATTCATTTGTTAAATTTACGATAAAATGTTCAGAATTTAGATTCTGGTAGAAGAAACTACACATGAGGTATTTCCAATAGGAATTATTTTTCATAAATATCTGCATAGCCTTTCATACCTTCAACGAAGTTTAAATTTAACCTTATTGCAAAACAATAGGCCTATGTAAGAATGAAAATTTAAATGTGCATTTGCCGTAAACTGTTTGATAAGAATTTGTATGTATGCTATAAATATATATTAATATTGATGATTAGTGTTTTCAAATTCAAAACTCTTAAAGCTTTAAAATTTAGTAACACATTCATATATAGGGTCTATAGCTTACCGTTGGATATCGTGAAATTTGGCGGTAACTCCTATGGGGGCTGCTATTTAGAAAAATTAGAAGTAAAATCTAGTAATTGTTGAAAAATAACATTTTAGTGGCGTACACAGAATTTCAAGAAGGGATTCAAGCGCTCAATCTCATATATATCAACTAAAGTTATTCTAACATGAAACGCTATAAAATCCCATCTCGAGAGACAAAAAAATCTAATTTTGCATCTTAATTTCCCACGTTCCAGGGGCGGATCCAGAACGGACTTCTGGGAGCGGTGGATTGTAATACTGCTACTTTTAAGAGCTCCAAACTCTGAGATGGGATTTATTTATATATAAAATAAGTTTTCTCTTCTGGAAGGGGGGGGGGAGATCGCCCCGAGTACTTGTCGATGACTCATTATGTCTACATCCTGCTCGTAGAAAAATTTATTGGCGTGGATTATACGTAGCCTATAGCCAAAAATCCCATATATGTTCCCAATTTCGACGAAAATTCTCTTTATCACCATTCCAAATAATTATTACGTCAAAATATCCCACAAAATGGGATTTGTCCCATGGGTTGGCATCAGCGAGCTTACTATCGTTTAGCTCTTAACAGGTATGTGCAAATTGGAATGAGGTGGGCAATCACAGAGGACTTACTGGCGTCTACGGTTGTGAGACAATGTATAACATTTTCATAACAACCAAATTGCCATATTTAATGAAGAAACTTTTTCATCGTACACTAACATCACAGGAACACAAACACTGTTATAGCGGAAACCAAAATATTTATTTACTAAAGAAAACCAGAAAAATCTATTTATTTACAATTTTAGTGGGGAATTTAATTCTTCATGTTCTGAACTAGTATCTCAAGCTTCCGTTGCACACTGGATGTTCCAACGCGCATGATATTTTCCAGGATGGACATCAGTTATCCAGGAAATATTTTCAATTGAGTTTAAGATTATGTAAGAAGTGTATTTTCAATAAGGAATCAGGCGGGCCGGATGAAAGGATTCAGTGGGCCAGCTGTTGCATATGGCTGCTCTATAACATTATCTGTTTTTGTTCGCGACAGATGGAGCAACTGTGGGTTAGCTATATAGCATGTTTTTGGCATGTTTATGCTATTCGAGAAACTTCCTTTGAAAATTAAATTAAGTATGCAATAAGTTATGCATTTTACAATTCTATGGCATTTTGCTTAAAATAGTACAGGGCTAAACATAATTTTATTCAGCATGAGCTTGGCTATAGCCTCGGACAGTTGTTGATAGATGTAATCGGGGGGGGGGGGGGGTATAAGGGAACATCCCGTTAAGTGTGTAATTTATTTTTTGCTTGCTATTTAATTTTTAAATAGTGTGTTATTGAGGGGTTCATTTTCAATATTGCAGTGTGTTTAAAGTACTTGAAAGTAGTGTCCCTTTCAGTTCCTGAAAAGGATAGGGTCTACCAGCTACAGCAGATTGTAGCCGGAGCAGCTTTCTAAAGTTGACTAAAGGTACTTATATGATGCATCGTAAGGAGAAGCAAATACTCATACTGTAAGCTCTCTGCCATCTAATATACACTTTCCAAGGTATTTTAAGACCAATTGACTAAAAAAGTGCCTGCTCCAGCTCTTTCGGAGCCCAAGCCTGAGTTCTACAATCCTGCCTTAGTTCTCTCAGATTCCAAAGTTTATCGCAGCTAAAGTTGACCTGCTTATTCTTGATACTTGTCACGCAATAAATTGAACATATGTTGCTGGCACATACGGTAGTACCAATAACCAAACTTTGCATTTTCTTTCAGTTATAATTAAAACTAGATGGCTGGAGAAATTGTGAACGCAGATAGACCTACTATAATTTGCTAGAGCAAGTTAACCAAACACGATTAAAGATTTTAAAAACCCCGAAATCGTTAAAGAAGCATTTAAGGCGTCACTATAATTGGCTTTCTAGCTTTGTCTGTGAAAATATCCAGGAATGTTCATTGTTCGGTGGTTAAGCTCCAAACGTGCGTCAATAGAATTTGAGGAAATTGAGAACGTGAAAGAACGGTCAATACGGCGCTCAGCTAGTAGACCATGGGCAAGCGAACAGGAAACATATGAGCAGTGTCACTAAGCCTCGTAGACGTTGGAGGACTCAATGCATTGATGTACTGTGTTCGAATGGAGCCTCCTTTTTATGGAAAGGCGAGTTCAAATACTGCGAAAACATACCCACAAAACAGTGATACGTGTAGGGAAATGCTAACCAAAGAAATGCTAACGAAATGCTAACCAAAATAACTGAGATTTTTTTAACCGGCCATACCAGTAGTAGTACGGCATTCCGACGCTAGATGTCTCGAGGTACGTGTATTAGCTACTACACCACAAAGTTGCGTCATCTTTGGCGCATTCATTTGTGAGTTGTAATTGTGCGTATCAGGACGTGAGTCAGTGCTTCTGCGATTTGGCAAATGGCTGACGTTGAGAAACAAGGGATTTGCATCAAGTTCTGTGTCAAGTTGAAGAAAACAGCCGAAACCCATCACATACTGAAAGAGGCATTTGGTGAGAGTACACTTGAGTCAAGCAAGAACATTTGAGTGGTTCAAGTGTTTCAAAGAAGGCCGCCAATCTGCGGAAGATGACAAACATTCTGGTCAACCATCAACATGCACAACACCGGAAAATATCATGAAAGTGAGTGGTGATTCGCGAAGACAGAAAGCAGACAGTTCACGATGTTTGTAACAGACTTCGACTGTCGTACGGTACATGTCAACGAATTCTATAATATGAACTGAACATGAGACGAATTGCAGTGAAGTTTGTTCCTCACCTTTCCAGCATCGACCAAAAAAACCTTCAGGATTCAGATGTGCACTGAGCTGCAACAAAAAGTTCGAGAGTGTCCAAACTTCTTATCCAGAGTCATTACAGATGATAAATCTTGGGTCTCCGAAAACGAAGTAGCAATGATTACAATGGAAGACGCCATCCTCTCCAAGACCGTAAAAAGCTGAACAAGTTCGCAGCAACATCAAGTCGATGCTGTTTTTCCGACATTCCGAGGAATTGCGCACATGGGATTTGTTCCATTTGGTCAGAATGTTAGCGTGGAGTTTCACTGTTAGGTTTTAAAGAGACTGAATGAAGATTTTTGGCGCAAACGTCCAAAGCTGTGGCAAACGAAAAATTGATTGATTTTTAGTTTAGCGTCTCTTTCAGTAGCGAGGCTATATGAGACGTGGACCTACTGATTAACGTGGAAGCTGAACCCATGAACTGCCACCAGGAATCGGAATCGAACCCGGGTCTCCCACGCCAAAGGCGCGTACGCTAACCGCTTAGCCACGAGGGAGCTCTGGCAAACGAAAGACTAGTTGCTGCACCATGACAATGCTCTCGCGCACACCTCACTCGTTGTGAGGGAATTCTTGGCTAAAAATATGACAACGGTCCCCTATCCTCCTTACTCCCCTAACATAGCCCTGTGTAATTTCTACCTGTTGCCGAAGATGAAACTCGCTTTGAAATAGCGAAGTTTTGACTCCATTGAAGACAACCAAGTGGAATCGCAACGGGTCATGAGCACCCTTTACTCTGCAGACTTCCTGGAGTCTTTCTAAAAGTAGAAACAACGCTGGGATCGTTGCATACATGCCGGAGGGAACTACTTTCAAGGTGACGGAGGAAGTTAGGACGTAAGTATAATTTTCTGATTTTTACAATGTCATTTTGGTAGCACCTCGTAATCATACGCAGGGACGCTTGAGAAGTCGACCGCACAATCTGGTCACATCACTGGATAACAGACATATTGTTGACATAGTTATGACGTAGTGAACATTATTGTCCACAGTATTAGCAAGACGCTGAAACAAAATGCGTGTGAAACTATCTTAGTCAACAGTTTGACAGCGTCTGGTGAACGTTGTGCTCCGGGGAACACATGGCTATACGTTGACTCCCATTGACTCAGAACGACAAACGCCTCAGGCTACAAAGGATGTGTGAATACCGCTGCTGGCGTATTGAGCGGCAGACGATTCGTACAGTGACGGCTGCATACCTATTATACGCTATCGTAGTGAACGTAATCTGCTATCGTATTGTCCAGTATTAAGGAAGTAAAATCAGAGGTGTGGTGATGTGAGTTGGCACCATTGGGTGCAACATACGACCTCAGCTGCTGCTCATACAGAGTAACGTCACCAGTAAACGATACATCAGGAAAATTCCTTCAAACAACTTTGCATGCTATTTCAACAGGGTAATGTCTGGCCACGTGTATCCCAGAATGTAGAGTCCTTTTTAAAGGAATGACAGGTACGCTGCTTACCTGAACTACACGTCGCCTGACTGTTTTTAATCTAACATGAGTGTGTTATTATTGGTCGGCATCTTACTAATTACAAACCTTCAACAGTTGTATCAATGTCTTGTTGACTCGAGCTTTTAAGCTAAGGTCACCTGACTTTTCTAGTAAGTTTGGGAACTTTTCAACTTCGGTCGCGTAGCATACGGGTTTTGCTTTAAAATTCTGTAACGTCCTGGAAACGGAGACGTCTGGTGACCTTAATTTTAGCAGCATGGCAGGCGATTCTTCAGGAGTATGTTCAACGTCTGTTTGATTGGTCGACGTAACCTTAGTAAATCAGAATGGAAGGTTAGAAGTTTGTTCAGCTCGGAAGTCGTACTCCTTTCTGTATACATGTAATGAATCTGTGGTGTAAATTTCATTCCCTTCCACACGTTTTTCTTGGATTGCAATTTTTCCGTACAGTGGTGCATATTTTATATACAATCTATCAGAGGCGTCGTTTGCGATTTTTGAGAAATACATATTTTAATCAATTAATACTAATATCTTAATAATAAAAAGGCGCAATTCGTGTCGGTGAAGAATCCTATGCTACCCGAAGCAAAATCTGAAATGATGCTGCTACAGCCCATAGCTACATAAGAGAAACAGTAATTGCTACGAGAACTTTCTTTCATTTCTTCTGCCCATTTAGAATACATACTACTGAAATATAGAACGATGGACAAAAACTACGTAATTATTTAGTTATAAAAATTGTGTTTTATGTTTCTTTAAAACTTATGACAAACAATACTGTCAGAATTTGATCTTTATCATTGGTCAACATTGTACAAAATATTACAAATTAATACTATGAAACAAAAGTGATCAGTACATTTAATTTGTATCTTTTATTCCAGATTGTTTCAGGTTACGATAAGTTTCTAGCCAGTAAGAATATCACAAGGGCAGTTAACTTATTTCATACGATAAGGAGCTACGCAGTAGTATTGAACATTGTTAACGTATCTTTTGACATACATCCTTTTTTTCATTGAGGATGAATGATTGATCAGTGGTAGTCTGCTCACTTCTATTGTGAAGTGTCCCTTGGTCGATCACCGTCCAAATGAGTTATAAAGTATTACAAGTATTTACGGTACAAAAGAAGACTAACTGAATCTGTGGTTAAAAACATAGCTTGTATTCGTTTTCTCAGGATTTTCCCGTCTTCTTCCACTATTTTATTTTACCATTCATCAATTTTCTACAAGGTTTACCCAACGTTAAAGTAAATACCGATATTTCATTTAATTTTTTCGTTTAGCAGTAATGCAAAATGGCCGGTTAATTCTTGTTTGCACACGAATTCTTATTAGACCTCTGAACTATGCTATGCATACTATGAATAGTCATAAAGAAGGAGTCTTGTGTTATATCCCCTAGAGACGTCAGAACAGAAGCGATAGCAGATAATGAAAAGTGATCTTGAAATGGATTATTATAAGAAAAGGCTTCACTTCTACTCTTAAGAACATTTTTCTACTGACACAAAATTTCCCCTTTTTCTTATCAAATCTTCCCTACTTTATTGAGTGTCCAATTCCCACGACAGAAGTTACGCGATAAAATTAATATAGCTATATTAAAAGAAGTGCCAACGTAATTTGTTTTGTTCAGCTATTTTTGCTTCCTCTATTTTTCCCTTCACTTTTTTTTTTTTTTAAATACACCCAGCCAAGAATGGATACAAAGTAGCTACTTTGAAAAGACACACACACACACACACACACAGAGAGAGAGAGAGAGAGAGAGACGGACCCACACGGTATTGCTGTTGTATTGGTTCATTTCTGAAAAACAAAAAAAGGGAAGTTTAAACTTTTGTATTGGTCAACTAGTCTGCGCGAGAATTTCCCTAGATTTTCACGTTTTACCGAAATAGGTCCCTTTTCCCTTTTTGCTAAAGTTATTACTAAATTTCCCTAGATTAGGGAAATTTCCCTCAAACTACAAACACTGATGGCAGACTGTCGGCAGCTGCTCTTCAACCAAATTACATTATACTGCCAGTAATTCGAAGACGTTTGTAAACAATTAACAAACACAAAACGAATATGGCCAACTTAAGCTTTCAAAAATTTGACAAACCAGGTTGTGGTTCACTGTCATAGTTCTGCCTTTTGGTTGAAAAAAAGGTAATCGCATAGTATCCAGCTTCGGTCCGAATACGAAATCGAGCCACTCACAGCAGCCCAAATACCGAAACTAATCCGAATGTGCTTACACATTCGGTCGGTTCTCCTAAAAATAGAAATGTTTGTTTCTTGCACTAAATTTTACTGTATTACAGAACACTTAACTTCTGTAGATACTAAGAAAAGTGGACCTATCTTTATTAATATACTGATTTTTACTTTTTTAGTTCTTTGGTTGGCGAAGGGACATCATGACGGAAGTACCCTTGCTAACAAATTACCTTTATCTGTTCTCTTGTTATTAATATCCGACTGAATGCAATACGAATACAATGCAATGTTTTTGACATATAGAAATCATGATTCTTCACAAGTTACCCAAAATGGATTAAAATTGGTTATAAAAAAACAGGTTCCCTTTCACCAGCCTGTGCGTAAGTTCGTGTTTCATGTGTTAATTGAAAATTCATCGTTCAGTTTCAGCACCGAGGCTGTATGACTTGCGAACTGAGTTGAATGGAGATTCAAACTCCGTGAGCTTATACCTGCGACTCCTGTACATAATTTGAAATTGGAATCTTGTTTCCTACCTACAGTACACAAACGTAAATTATTTGAGAATGGAGCATGAAAGCTCAGGTTAAAGAAGATGAATATAAACACGTTTAAAAGAAGACGTAACAGTATACGACGAGTATACGATAGTTTTTGATTTGTACTATTTTAATATGGTAAAAAAAAGAAGTAGCTAGAAATGAAAACATACATTTCTGATACAAATTAGCCAAGTTTTATTGGAAGCAGTTATATCTCGGTATAGCTCCACTGAGCTCCGTTTGTTATACAAAGAGTGTTCATCATGTATCCAGTCTCTCTTCATGTCTTGTACGGTTCTTCAGTTCTTGTAGATCATCTATCATTTCGTTAAAAGAACATTATATGTTTGAAATACTCCCAAAGAAAGAAGTAGAGAGGGGTACTGTGGGTATAGATCCCCATGAGTTACGCGTGAAATAGTCTCTTATCGATTCTACATGTTCATCTTACACTCGGAGTTTACCATTACCATCACGTTTCACCTCACTCTCTGTCGATAAAAATGTTTCCTTTCACACCTTGATAGTAGCTACTACGTGAAGAAGAATCCTTGTGAAACACGGCGAAAGTTCCACTGTATTTTCCATAATCATTTTTGTTTCTTCATATTATCACACACATTGTGCTTTTTCCTCAATCAAAGCCATTTTTCTTAAGGTATACTAGCATCGCCAGCACCAAATTCACTAGGCCTACTGCTTTTGTAATACTAGCCTCGCAAAAGATTCGTTTGTTGAAATGTGTAATGACTACTTAAAAGCTGCCAGAATTCGAACACTGTATTATTCTGAATTTTTAGAATAGTAATTAAATTGCTTTAAAATGCATGTCAGTTATTATTTATTTATTTTATTTTCAGATTATGTTTCGCTGAAACATTTAAGGAATGTGGTTCCTTCAACTGGCGAAAGAATCTGTCTTGACCCGAGTGGGTTGTGTGCGCTGCTAAGACAGCTTCGGTAAGCTCCTTATCAAGTAGAATAAAACAAGTATATTTCTTTTGTTGGTATCTTTACAGGTTTACAGTATATACGAGTGATGGGATCATTAGAGAAAAAAAATATTAAAGGCATCTTTGCATTAGCTTATCGAAAACATGAATACAAAATTTAAAGTAACGTAATTATCCAGAGTAGAATTTTTATTTTTAGTTTAATGTCTCTTTTCAGCATTGAGAGTATGAGTCATGGACTGAGTTTGATAGGGTTCGAATCAGTATAGAGCTCCGTCGCTATATGGTTAGTGTACGCGCTTTCGGTGCCGGAGATTTGATCATAGACTGACTCTACGTGAAACTACGAGAGAGTTAAATATTTCCATCAGCTCCAAATTTTGCCAAATTCCACAATACCAAGACGTATATTGGCAAAATTCGTGCCGAATTGTCACATAGAACCAGAAGGACACTCATGTCAACATTAGCAATCGCCACTCAAGAAAACAGTCGCCAATGATCCAACAATTCTGGCCAGTATCAACATATTTCATGAATAATGGGTTTATAGGTACGGAAAAGCGAGCTAATGTCATCCCATTGGAAGTCACTTGGATCTCTAAGACCTAAAAAGGCCAGACAAGTCGGACCCCGGTAAAATTTATTATTATTATTATTATTATTATTATTATTATTATTATTATTATTATTATTATTATTATTATTATTATTATTATTATTATTATTATTATTATTATTACTGTTTGAAACCGTACATCATAAATTTCTTCCATGTGACCAAATTATCAATAAGGGGGTCTACGCAGCTGTGTTATGATGTTTGCGCGATTCTGGACGGACAAGATAGTGCCATTAACATGATGAAAATGATGTGTGTCACACTTAAGCAACTATATTCGACTTCTTGCCCAAATACATCATCCCTAGTAGCCGGATCTAGCTCCATGTGACTTTCCCTTTCTCCCTGCACTGAAATTTGCATTTAAAAGGAAAATCATTTGGCTACATGTAGGACATCCAGGATAATACAAGGGAACTCCAGCTCATTCCACAGTTTTATCAGATCATTTGCTGAAAGAACCTGCAATGAATATGAAATTAGACATCTTGGTTTCAAAACTAGATATGTTCATAAAATCGTTACAGTGATCATTAGATTCAAAGCATTGTTCCTTCGTACATCAAAGCCAATGTCCCTTGGTACAAAACCTGCAACATGAGCATGTAGATTTATTGTGAAACTATGCCTAACATCCTAGGGAATCAACATAACGTCTAAGTAGCACGAATCACGCCAGGAGAAATCTTGGCGTCCTTCCCTGCACATTTATTTTGGAGCAAAAGACTTCGTCGCGTCACAATAAACTTACATGCTCATGTTGCAGATTTGCCTCTTGCTAGATTAACAAATATCTCACAGGAATGTTCATAATGTAGGAGTTTTATACCGTAATATTTATTATTACAGTATATATCCTTCGTAAAAGGAGCTACAGCTCTTTGTTACAGATTTCATAAATAATTAATCAATAAATAAACAGTTTTCAGGTGTTCCTTGACATCTTTGTCATAGCCCTTTCAGTATTCAGTTCTGCCCTCTCTAAGAAATCAGATTGGCTACAGGCAGTCTTAAATATTTAGATATTTGCTTGTCACTTTCATTTATGTGCTGCGAGAAAGTTCCAAATGTCGAACACAGAAATTAATGATCTTCCCACTAACTTATTTTTGTTGGTGTACGCAATTATTTCATTGTATGCAAATCACCCTTGGACAAACGACATCACTGGAAGAAGCAAGAATTATCAATGAAATTCTGGAGGACAGCAGGTGCGTTGTCCGTGGTATATGCTGTCCCTGGGATAAGCAACTTACCTATATATGATTTCATCTGACGAGTAAATTGTCCAAATGGATGAATCGATTTGCGGGATGAGACATAGTGCACTTGATACAGGATGTGAAAATATGTTTATGTGCAAAGTTAAAGCGGCTGAGCGCCATAAGAAACGGAGGGGGTCAAAGTTGGTCGGAGCAGGGCTATGCTATATTATTGAAATACATCAAATAAACTGTTGAATTGTGAAAATAGTGAAAGATAATCGTCGTAAACGGTGGTAGTTTCATGACCCTAATTGATATAACATATGACTACCTTTCCATTTCAAAAATATCAGAGATTTCAAAATGGCGGATTTTATTATGGCGGTGGAAATTTGTGATCTACTCTGTCCATTCCTCTTTTGCCAATATGTGAAACTACCACCATTTACGTTGTCCATCTTTCACTATTTTTCGATTCAACAGTTAATTTGATGTATTTCAATATAGTATAGCCCTCCTCCCACCAACTTTGACGCCCTCCCCCTCCGTTTCTTATGGCGCTCAGCAGCTATAACTTTTCACATATACATATTTTCACATCCTCTATCAAGCGCACTGTCTCTCATCCCGCAACTCGATTCATCCATTTGGACCCTTCACTCGTTCTTTCGGTGTCTTAGATGCCAATCACTTCATCAATCTCCTTTTGGAAAACGAAAACAAAAAGTCAAATCACAAGCAAAAAGATCTGTTGCAACTTCACGTCAATGACAACCTTCCATAATCGAATTCTCTGCTCAGATTTCGTTTCGACTTGGGGAATCAAGATATTTATCTATAGTACATAGTACGAAGTAGGTAAGGATTGGAGATACATAGCGAAGGCAAGAGTGCCCGCAGGATTTTTTACAAGGGGAAGGCAGTCGTTAATATAAACACCCTGATTCACCTGATATTTAATATATATATATATATATATATATATATATATATATATATATATATATATATATATATATATATATATATATATATATATATATATATATATATATATATATATATATATATATATTATTGACGTACATTACATAGCTTTATTAACTACAGTAAATGTATTAAATACTGAACTGGAGAAATAAGCAAATCTGATATGTTTTGACACGTATTACGTAGAACCGAACCCCTTTCTAAAATCCAGAGGAGACAATTACCCCCTACTGAGAACGCCCAGACAGAAAAAATACGCTTACTTTTCTATTTTTTTCGTACTGCGTACTAGTCCAACTAGAACATTGGGTGTTGTAACTAAAAGAAACTTTTTCCGACAAACAAAGGATTTTAGTCTCATTTTAAAATTATGAAGCTAGTATTTGTTTACAATTAGTTAATATACTTGGGTCATTTTGAATTTATTTTCAACTACCATATTTGAATGCAAAAGACAGTATTTAAGAATGGATAATACTTTGACAATTTGATTTGAGACTATGGGAGATTCGTGCGTTCTGTCTTCAGCTCAGAGATTTCGCACAGTATTAACTACTAAATGTAAATTATTTCTGTTTTAATTTTTCATCAGATTCTTAGGTTGAAATTATGAATACAAAATAATTCATGCAAATGTTAATAAATTTTAAGAACTTTAATTTATGAAGACTTTCTCAAATAGAAGCAAGTGTGTTGTGTTCTCAAGAAATATTCTTGACTATCAAAGTTGTATAGTCATCGATAAAACCACGTTGATATATTTTACTTATTGATGAACCATGTAATCTTAAGTATAATAAAGGAAAGAATAACCCCCAGCTGGCAATTCAGTTCCTTCCAAAATGTGATTTTACGATTGATTGATAGACAATATAATTGAAATATCTAATATTTTAAGATGTGTGGGTTCTTTAAAGCGTTCTGTCTTTACAGGCAGATTCTAATTGGTCAGATCTACCCATCAGAGGATTTTTCTTTGGACGCAAAAATAAATGGAAAATCCTCAAGAAATCAAGACAGATGGAAGAAGTTGCATGTGTTTTTACGGAGTAATGGATCTAAACTTCCCTTGGTTACATTCTTGAGATTATGGAATTAAAAAAATATTCTGTGTCACAAGTACAAAACCTGCAGAGAGAACTTGTGATTCAGAGAGGAAAGTGTATACATATAGTCCTTAATCACATCTTCAAGAAATGCCTCGGTTGAATGATTAAGAGATTAATACAAGACTAACTTCATATTATTGGAAGATTTAGTAAAATACATTGAAAAATATAGTTTAATAAAGCAGATAGCTTCAACATGATCATGAATAATATAATGGACATATCTGTGAAATAGATGCAATAATTCTTCGCTTTTAGAATACAGTGATCTTTTGTACTTCTAATAGTTTTTTTTTTTTTTTTTTTTTAAATCTTGGTTCACTTTAAGATGAGGTTCATAAGTTTTGTGTTTCGTTAATCAGAAGATTGCAATGGAACTTAATTTTGCAGAAGAAACATTCGACATAAAACTTAGTCACAAAAACAGTTGTTCTTCAATTTTCCAATAAATTATCAGGTTTTAAGTATCAAAGACACAAAAACTGTGTAAATTGATAGTGTCTATCATAGGTCAATACACCTAAGACAAATTTTGGCGAAACCAAGCTTGCCAATAAGTATCAGTGTACAGTAAAAGACAGCCAATTCGTGTAAACGACCAGAAGAATACAGATAATATGAAATTGAAAAAAGATACGATTGATTCAATCTTCGTCAACCCAATATTTTTCTTGGTTTCTCTATGGTCATACGTTGTTGATGATCGCAAAATATATTCTCAGTCAATTATAAACTCCGTGGACAGTAAGTTTCAAGATGTGATTGAAATACTTGGAGAAGTTTACAACACACTCACGCTAAGTAACAATATTTGTACAAGGTATTTTGTGAGTAGTTGATTATGAACAGTATACAAGGACTCAAAAATTATTGAGATTTAAATTGAGAAGAAACAAAGAAGTACGAGTTATAACTAGCAATTCGTGTTCTTCCGAAGAAGAGTCTATAGTGCAACGTTTCTTACTCAATGCTAGTAAATGACTGCAGAGTCATCGAACAACTCCGACCAATTATTTCAAGGAAGAAGCTGTAAAATTTAGGGTTTATGAATGATTGCTCAACGCGCTTTAACAACTTCAAGACTTTGTTACTCTTTATAGTGCATCTGAGATATTGCACCCAATATTACTGTGAATTAAGCAGCAGATATACTAAATCTTCAAAGTGCTGGCACATTCAACACCTGTAGTGAATTGTTGGTGTTACTAATTGTCGATTTTGCACCTAGCTTCTACGTTGGAACTGGTGTCCATGGCTTCTTCTTGGAGTTACTGATTGTCAATTTTGTACCCACCTTCTATGTTGAAACTGCTGTCCATGCCTGCTTCGTGAAGTTCCTGGTTGTCGATTTTGTACGCACCTTCTACGTTGGAACTGCTGTCCATGCTGCTTTAAGTCCAATGGACGTTAGTAAGTATAATGTTAGATCAAACATTAATTTGCTGTAGTATCTTACTCTTTCCTTTCAGAACAACAAGCAAGCGCTTTCAAGAGTTAAACATTGCATGTAACTTTCGACTTGTGGCTCAGGACACTCGCTGAGCAAGTTCAAACTTACCGCAGTTCCCGTCTCTTACCAAATTCATTAAAAATGACTTTTCTCGAAGTCAAGATTTAGTTAAATCGATTTGTCTTTATGAATTCATCCTATTTGATTGAAACTGTTAGGTAGCCAAAAGAAAGAATTTAGGAGAAACGAATTAAAAGTTATTACCCTACATACATCTTGCATTCACCAGTAAAAGTTTCCCTAGACTTTGTCCACAACAGCACAGACCTACGCTAACTTCTTCATAACTTCTTTGGCCTACTGATTTATTTGTTATCATCGCTGGACTTTGCCAATACTTAGATGAGATGAGTCGGGAAGCAAATAGTGTTCGCAATGTTACTTTTACCTAGCATTTACCCATCCCCCGCGAAGGGCCATTGTCCTGGTGCAGTTTCACACGATGGATGTCGTCGCCATACAATGCTGGTATTTCTCTGTGTAAATGAGAATAGGACATGTTGGTAATAAGCAGCATTGATTTTGAATTTTGTTTCGACCTAGTAAGGTGACCAAACTGACAAGCGAAAAGTAAGACACAATTATAATAGTATATGATAGTCTACTGAATCACAAATACGCAAGTCTTTATTGCATTTAACGTTAACCTTAAGGTAATAATTCGTTTTTTTTTTTTTTTTTTTTTTTTTTTTTTTTTAAGTACTGAACAAAAGTATTGAAGGAATTCAAAACAACTCCAAATGGTTTGATGAATGACAAAGTGGTTTATTCTTATGAACGTACAGTGAAACATCGTGTAGAGCTAAAGACTTCTTTTAAATCGATTTTCGGAGCGTGGGATTATTTTAAGGAATGAGGGAAAATTTGGACCGGCACCAGGGAACTTCTACTTAACTTGGTTAGCGTCACTGTTGTAAGTTGAAAAATAAAACTTTCTAAACAAGGCCTTCTCAGTAAACACAATGTATAGCAAAACAATGGTGTGATTGTTTTCCTTCCCTAATTTTTAAAAACAGAGGTTCATCATCCAGGAAAAGAGTGCTTGTGATTCAAAATGTTGTGAATAAAGAATGGAACACTAAAATATTGGAAATAATTTAATTCAAGACATTTCGCAGGACATTTTAAAAAAGAAGGGCATTTCTCGATTTTCTAGGTGTCTTCGCAACAAGCAGGACAGTTCTTTGAAAAACAGTACTGTACTGCGAAAATCAGTGCGTCTGGTCTCCCTACTCTATAGCAATGAAAGTAACAATCAAAAAACCTTTCGAGGAACTTTGTTTGCATTGACGCTCCAAGTTACATCAGTCTTTCTAACGAATGCCTCTGTAGATGATGGCCGACTTTTTTTTTTTTTTTTTAATACAGTTTTTGAGGTAAATATATGCTTCCTGTATTGTCACAAGTTTCCAGTGGTACCAGTTAGGTGGTATTCGTACAGCATTCTGCCTTCGTTCTTTCGCTCCGTAATGTAATTTGCATGCACGCTAGTCTTGCAGGCAGTTTGCAGCCTCAATTTATGATGGCTCGTAAGATTCATTGTGATTGGGCCACATGTAAGCATCGTTTTGACCATAACACGCTAAGATAATGAATTTTCACAGGCATCTATATTCTTGGTCTTCTTTAGCACAAATGTTGCGAGTTCCTCTTTGGATGCAATTTCGTTGGTGATGTGTGTTGCAGAGGAGTATGCTGCGTATAACGTTTAATTAAATCAGTGATAGTGGCCACCTATTACAAGCCATTGTTCTGTTATGAGGAAAAAGCTTGACAGACCCGTACTGGTATTCTGTGGAACTCTTCTGTAATAGCGTCCCAAATTGCTTGTGATGCTGATGCACCTTGTCCTTTAAAACACTCCGTAAAAGAAAAGTCAGTTGGTTTCAAATAGGGAGATCGAGCTGACCACATCGGCCGATCCAATGGTTCAGGAATGTTTCGTTCAGCTACTCTCACACTGGTATGACATAGAGACGGTTCTATGTCCAGTGATCATTATCCCCACTCTTAGGCTACACATTGTTGCCATATCAAAACTTTTTACCCAGAATTACAAATACTTAGTGAACATCATAGCTATACATAATTAAGGGTCATCCTGTATATATGTACATATTAAGAAATAATAGAAAAAATGCGATTGAGTGATTGAGATGATTGACTAAGACTAATTGATTGCCATAGGGCAGGTAGTATAGAGTTAGAAACTTAGATTTATAGGCATGACATGAAGAAAACTAATTTATTACAATTATATATAACAAAGTGAATATAAACTAAACCATTAGCAAAGTGCCTATAAAATGAATAATAGTAACATGATATTTTGAGAGGTTCACATTTTTGTTTTACACGTTAGGACTATTTCATGTGTTTTTTACTAAAGTCACTAACAGAGTTCTTGAGAGCGTACTTACAGTGTTTTAACGTCCATTGCAATCAGAAACTGCACAACACTTTTCCAATGTCACTTCTCGAGGAAGCAAGAGTGGTAACTAGGAGGCGTGTGGTTGATAGATCCTCTTTGCCCCTTTGACTGAATTGTCTAAGGTTTTTATAGTACTTTCATTTCTACCTTTCACGGAACTGAAAGTTGGAACTAGGATTGTTTTCGTTTTCACTTTTCTAAATCCATCCGTGTTACCCACAAAACATGTTGTCAGTTCTATTTTAAAACGTTTTCACTCTCCTATATTGTTCTAGAAACTTGGAAATGATCCGTTAACTATATACTTCTATATTATTATTTTTAAATCTCAAAATGAGGAATGTCTTAATATACTGTCATTTACGTATATATATATATATATATATATATATATATATATATATATATATATATATATATATGACCTTGATTCTAACAAACTAAAAGATGTAAAAAATAATTAGAATAAAAATGCTGAAAAACTCGAAGCATTGATTTCGTAAATTTTAGATATTGAGAATATTGAATTCCAATTTAAATATTAATAATGAATATGTTAATTCTCACACATAACGTAAAACAATTTAAACATATCATTGTATAAAGTGAACAAAATTGTAATATCTTTCATACTTTTCAGGTTTTAGAAATATTTGATGTCAGAAGTAACTTCGATTAAATTACATTAATCTCGGCAATTACACTGAAATTCTACATAAAGAAGAGCAAGATGTATCTCTTCCCTCTCAAGAAAGTAAGTCTTCTCTTTATCTTTGTTTAATTGTAGAGATTCGTTCTAGTCCCTCTAAATGTCAAATTTTGATTTGGATTACAAGAGGTACAATTTTTTTACTTATGCTTTTAAAATTATATTCTCAAGGATCTCAGTACTATAGAAATACAGATGGTGATCAGAAAAATGGAAACACTTGAACGAAATTGCAACTTACCAGATTAATATGGAGTCGGGCCACCTTTCGCCTTCAGAACAGCCTTGATGCAACGTGGGATGGAGGCATAGAGGTCGTGAATGGTAGCAAGTGGAGTTTTACACCATTCCTCGTGCAGGGCATCGGCCAGTTCTGTGAGAGAGGATGGAGGTGGAAATCGTCGCCGGAGTCGTATTTCCAAGACGGACCACAGATGTTCAATTATGTTGAGATCTGGGGATTGGGCGGGCCAGGGGAGGTGTTGAACTTCATCCCGATGTTCCTCAAACCACGCTGCAACAACGCCAGCTGTGTGAATGGGTGCATTATCATCCTGGAAGATGACGTCATTGTCCGGGAACAACATCCGGACCATAGGATGAAAGTGGTCTCCTAAAATTGCGACATAATCGTTGGCAGTGATTCGTCCGCTAAGTGTGACCACAGGACCCAATGAAAACCATGATATGGCGGCCCACAGCATCACCGAGCCGCCGCCATGTTTCATAGTTGGGCGGAGACACTGCAGATCATAAGCTTCTCCACACATAAACACGGCCCGGGTTGGGAATAGGGTGAAGGAAGACTCATCCGACCATATGACACTTTCCAGTCCTCAACGGTCCAAATTGCATGGTCGCGGCACCATTTGCGGCGTGCGAAAGCGTTATGGTCCCTGATGAGCGGTTTGGCCCGTGCAACACGACCCTGTAAGTTCATGTCATGTAATTCTCGGCGGACTGTGATTGTCGAAACGGGGTGGGGGGAGGTGCTGATTGAGTTCCTCCGTCACTTGCTCCGCAGTAGCACGACGGTTCCGCGTGACAATGCGCTTTAATACCCGGCGTGACCTGTCACTCATTTTCTTCCGCCCACTGTACCGCTTCCCCGATGTGGTTTTCCCGTGTGTTGTGTAGGCTGTCATCACCTTCGACACTGTCCCACGCGACACACCTAACACAGTAGCCACTGCCGTCACACTCACTCCACATAACCGCGCACCAACAATTTGGCCTCTGAAAATCTAAGAGGTCTCTCATTTTACACTACCTCCGTCTGCTGCAGCCACTGGACACTGCTGTTCCACTGCGCCTGACGTAGTATGGAGACCGACCTAACACACCACCACCATTGGTCCGGCGCTGCGGGCGCCACGACACCACTGCTAACCCATACATCTGACGTGTTGCCAACTACAGGTGTTTCCATTTTTCTGATCACCATCTGTATATTTCTATTAACAACTTGGTAATTTGTCATGTTCTCTTCTAAGCAAAGGGACATCTCGCATGTCTTTCATAAAATGTGTCTTGGGTTCGATTTCTGAAATGTATAGAATTCTGGTGTTGGTCCACTATCGTGGAGCATTTGAGGTCATTGGATTAAGAAGTAACGGACTCCACCTTAGACAGAATGGCACAAGACGAAGGGATGCGAAGGGCTGACCACACCAACTAAAATCCATCTAGTTGGTCATAATACTTCGTTGGTTGAAACAGTAGAAAGAAAAAAGTAGTGATTATAATCCACTTTGCTATATTATTAATTGCTTGTATTAGCGTCTCTGCCAGCATCGAGGCCGTATGAGACATGAATCTACAACTTAATGTGAGATTCGAACCACATGAGCTCTCGCCGGGAATCCCCAGTTCTCCCGCGCCGAAGACGCGTATCCTAACAATACAACCATGATGGAACTCAGCAGTGACGTACATACGCCGGAGCTGCCAGGGCGGTGCCCCAGGGCCCCACAGGTTTGGGGGAGGCCCGGCTCCGTCGAAGTAAATGAAAAACGCAAATTCGAAATTCAGTCTGTCTCAAAAAGCGCTTTGGTAAAAGGAAAAAAATATATACTGAAAAAACATGATAATGATGCTACATTTCTCGACCTCCCTGCTCAGTACGTGGTGATAGCCTTTTTTCAATCAAGACTACCCGCGATGAGTGTCATGTTAAAATGAAAATAAACATGCTGTTTACTTGGAATAAGCTCTTTGAAATAGCAGCAGTGGTCGGGATTTAAACGAGAAAGAGACGTTATGCCCTCCGGATTGATTGTTACCAAGGATTTCCTCGTTCCACACTCCGCCAGGGGAGGGGGTTGTCAGCACACACCTGTCAGAATCTAAAAGGAGTTTTATCATGTCGAGGTCAATGCCTCCTGCAGTCTGCACACCCTGACCACAGGACCTCTGAGTCAGCTAAGTTCATATTTTTTTCTTTTTCTAAAACTTGTAGATATTAAAGCGTGCCACAAAATGTCCTGAAGTTCGTAATTCTGCAATTAGTTTGTTCTTTTTATATGGCTTCCACAAGAGGCCACGCATCGCTGAACCCTAGGTGGGTAGTAAATGTTAAGGACGCATTTCGTGGTTCAATTCTGATACGTTTAGATGGTACGAAATTATTGCTAAACGATGGGTAAACTAAGTGGCGCAGCAAAGCGTAGAAAGAAGAAAGGAAGAGAAGAAGAGGTGAAGAGAAAACATATGAAGATTATTCTTTTTTTACGACTGTTCCAGAAAATACGAGGATTGATTTTTCATTAGCTTCTGGTAAGTAAAGAATTATACCTCGTACAGAGGAGCGCGTGACTATGTTAGAAAAAAAAAGGTAAATAGGCCTACTTGATGCCGATTATGATGCGCTGTTCTGGCCGAAGAAAGGTACCAAATCAAGAAAAACGTCCTCTTGAACTTTGGTTAAAATGCAGCTAGTTTCGTAGGTGTCCAAAGCGTGGAACAATGAATTTCAGAGACATATATTCCCAAGGGACTGTCAAATGGACAGTGAATTGATTGTCGGTTCGTCAGTTCCTTTGGGAAATATCTTTGCCCATGCATTGCAGAGCTTTGAAACACACATTTACAAATAGATCAGGTACTACTTTCAGTATGATGTTTTAAGCCGCAGTCTCTACACTGGATTGTTTTTTAAATATAGGCTCTGAAATTCATTTTACAACGCTTTCGGCACCGTATATCTCCGAAACTAGTGACATCAATCTGACCAGCATCAAGTTTCCACTCTGACATTTTCTAATATGATCACCCGTTCAACCTATCCTTTTAATTGAGATAATCGATAGTTTTTATTTTTACGAATTTTGAGTAAAAGTGAAAACAACGTAAAGGATCAGGAAAGTGAAGTTCTAATTGTTATTGTAGAAACCGTTGTTTAATCATGCATATTAAGCTCTGACTTACACACGTCAAAAGTGCATGTACAAAAGCCATGTTGAAATATTGTAACTTACGTTGTTTCTGATGGTATGACGGAGTACGAGAAATGTATTTGCCAAGTCATATATATTGTGAGAAGAACGTATTAAAACATTCTAATGTATCTATAGCGAACTAGCTGAGTTGGTAGAACGTTGGCTTCGCATTCGGGAGGTCGTGGGTTCGAATCCTGGTGCCGACTATTCTGATTGGGGTTTCCCTCAGTTCTATCAGTCAAATTTAAGGACGATACTTAGTAAATAGGCCCTGGCCAATACCTACCCAAATCCTTTCCTTTGTTGTTATTGTTATATACCCCGTGTAAAATGGCCATTTAGCTGTATGGGGTGATTGTTAAACAAATAAATTTATACTTTATTTGCGATAACTTTGCATCAAAATTTCGTGCAAGGTTAATTATTTCTATGCGTAATAATATCAAGTTTTTTATATATATATATATAGATCAACGTTCAGAGAAGAAAAATTCTGCTTGAAAAGTAATTATTTTTTTTTAATCGAAAATTCTCATAATGTTATATTTAAATTTATTTATTTATGTGAATTTTCCAGGATTAAGGTTATTATCTTTTCTTCTGTCCGGTTAAAAGATATAATTTTGCAAACAATTTGCAACTTAAAAACTATAAATGCTACTAAAATATGTACCTCAAAAAGGTAATGCTAAATGATGTGCTTGTATGTCAAAAATAAAAAGATGATTATATGACCAACATTTTACTTTTTGTGAGGGAGCCCCTGGCCAATGTCAGCCCCGGAGCCCCACCTGGCCTTGTTACGCCACTGGAGCTCAGTCATAGGTAGTTGACCTATAGGAGTTTACAAATAATTTAGCCATTATCAAGAGACAGAAAACACTTAAAAAAGGGGTACATAAAATATAAAAAGTGTTATATATGTTATATACTGCATTTGATTGCTACAATCGGAATGTCGGCTTTTATGTTGACCAATGAATGACCCGAGGTCACACGTACCACGTCACAAACTCAGCATTTGTTCAGGAAACAGACTGAAATGCCCAATCAGTCAAGAGGAAATGTACTGTTGAAGAGGATCGCGTGAAAATACATCGTAGAGAAAACACAATTCTAAGCGCTCATCCTTTATGAGTTTAAACTGAAACATTCTACCTATCTAGCTGCGAAAAACATCAATAGTAAATTTTGGTGCCAGTGACTTATCATTGAAAAACGAACTTCGCGGCAATCGATCAATGGGACGTTCTATTGAGTTCCTCAACAATATCGTGAAAGTGGACCCTCGGAAAAATATTAGTGTCATTGCACATATATTCAACATACACTCTAACCCTGCCAATCAGAGGCTTCCCGCAATCGATAAGGTGAAAAAGTTGGATTCATGGGTGATACATGAGTTGCCTCTGGGCTACAAGGATCCTCATCTGGAAGTGTGCAATTCTCTGAGTGTATTGAATAACTGGGAAGATTTCCTGCATCGGATTGTTAATTTGATGAAAAAATGAATCTGCGACGACAATCATACAGGTTAGGAGTAGTTGGATCGTGATCAACGTCCAAACTGACTTCTACGCCCGCAGCTTTTGTTCCTGAAATGGCGGTCTATGGTAAGTGATCCATCAGTTTTTTTCTAACGAGGTGAGACCATCGTTACAGCGAACTGGGGAACGTTACAGCAAACTCCATGAAATTCGCTGAAAATTTCTTCGCAAGCATCCAGCAATGACCAACAGAAGTATTTTTTTGTTTCACGAAAATGAGCTTCCACATGTCCCTCGAAGGACAGTGCAGACTCTCCGTGAGTTACAATATGAAATCCTTCATCATCCTCCAAATTCTACTGACATTTCTCCTACCGCCTCTTCCAACATCTTAATACTTACTTGTTAGCAGGAAACGTCTCTGATCATCGAGCAGTACAACGCGCATTTGAGAGATTCGCATCGCAAACTCCAGGCTTGTTTCATCATGAATGTGTATGTGAAAACAGCTCTAACCAGGTATCACTTATCGCCTTTGAAACATTCATCAGTCGGGTGTTTCTATCGCACCAATATAAATATATGTAAGTATGTATATGTTTCTCCTGACATGTGGCAACAATGAAGTATTTACATGGTAAAAACTTTATTTGTCTCATCTTCAAAGCAACATATTGGTATTATTTCCATATTTGAATGGTTAAATATCATTTATAACAAAAATATTCCAAAAAATAGCCTTGTTTGGAATCTTTTGGCTGATTGTAAAATAGGTTCTCATTTCTTAACGGATTTAGCTATGGGGAAACAAAATAACTATTATGGATTTTCTAGTTGTGGTCAGTAATTAATTTTGCTTTATATTTTTAGTTCGTTTTTTTTTCTTCATATAATTGTGAGGGTAGCATCTCGGTGGTATAATCTCTTCTGACTGGAAGCATTACAATTTTGGGCCATGTGTATGCACGTTGACGACATTATGCCCGTAGATTCTCCCGTTTTCATCCACTTTTTCACCATTTTTTTCCAAACTCATTCACTTTCATCTATCAACAAAACTTTTTATTAAGTTTTCTTTCTGAAATACAACTCTCTCATGGAAAACATCTTGGGTAATGTGTTAAATGGATCACCATCACCTCGGTATTCAGTCAAGTGATTGGTGTGAAGCAGCCCATAATGCACCGTCGTTTACAAGTCTCTTCAGTGTTTTCTGGCTCTTGCAACTGGCATCTTCCATTATCTAGTGTATGCTGTAACCTAGGTTTTCATCTAGCATTCTTTCCCTCTATAAGTTAGTCTACCAAATTTTTAATTAACCCATAATGGCGTAAGATATATTCACACCAGTTAGATCTACTTTTTACAACACTTTTAACAAGAAAGTTCTTTTCTCTCCAGTTGTTTAAGTACTTCTTGGTTAGTTTGTTCACCAGAGGAATTTTCAAATCATGTCGGTAGCATCAGATTTCAAAGGCTTTTATGCATTTCTTACTTGTTTGGCCAACCGTCCAGATCTTCTTACCGTATAAAAACACACTCTGAACAGAAGTGATTAGCAAGCTCGTGCGAATCCTCATATCAATATTACAGGAAATAAGTATTTTCCATTTGCTGTTGAAGGCAGCTTTAGCTTCATTTATTCTACTAGCAACCTTTATCTTGAATCTTCCATCCAGTGTTATCTTACAACCAAGATACGTGAAAACTGACACATTCTCTAACTTCTCTCTACCAATAAAATATCTTTGTTTTGTTCTTATTTGCTGCCATTACCTTTGTCTTAGAGGGATTGATCTTCATAATATAGTTTTTGAGTACGTACTAACATTATATTAAGCGAGACTTCCAACTCTTGCTCATCTTCAGCTAACTCTTCCTCTTCTGAATCCAAATTGATCATCTGTAAGGAAGGATAGATTCTACCTTTCCTTCCATTCTCCGTAGAACGATTGCCATCAGTATTTTCAACGCATGAATTACTAAGATCAGAGTTCTATATGTTCATATTTGATGGCTGGCGTATTTTTTGCGCAAGTCATCCGGAGGTTGTGCTATGTCATACATTCTTTGCACCAGGCTAAACAACTCACTATGTATTTGAGAATCTGAGAACTTGATAAATTCTGTCGAACGTTATCAATATTAGGAGCAGAATTTTTGATCTTCCGTTTCTATTGAATAAACCATGTAATACGGAATACATTCTGTGGACCACTTCAGCCTGAAACAAGTTTTCTTTGTATATAACATTTATTCAGTGCTGAATTTAGATATATCACAGAGAATATGAACATTACTCTAAGCTGAAGCACTTCCCGATTTTCTTTCTTTTTGTCCTTTAACTTAATATACTTTTGCATACAAGTCCATGTGTTACCTAATATTACTGAATACTTCCTAGCATACTTTTGTGTACTGTGGTGGTCATGAGTTCAATTTTGTGAAATGTTACAATTGATTTCATCATCATCGTCATAATTTCTCATCATCTTTTTTCATCTAAAGATTATAAATGTCAATGTAAAACTGAAATAGTTTCATAATACTGAAATACAAGAGCCTCTGACTTGAAATAGGTCCCGTCGCTCCTGAATTTACAATCTTCTTGTGAAAAGTCTTAATTTAACATCTCACTGTCAGTTACGTGATTCACTTTGCTGAACTTTTAGTTTTAAGCTAAACGAAACGTATCAAATATATATATATATATATATATATATATATATATATATATATATATATATATATATATATATATATATATATATATATATTCTTCATACATTGAAAAAAATGTTAAAGCAAAAGCGGTATTAAAGAGTACGAAAGAGATCGAGGAATGACAAAGAAAATAATCTACAAACTCGAACTTTTATTTATTTATTCTACATATTCATTCTAAAGCTCGATATGCCTGCGGCATCGTTACTTAATAACTCTTCCAAGAAGAATTAATTGATCTGGACTGCTTAAAACTGCTCTTTGTACTTAAATGTTTAAGTTCTTTGGAAATATCAGTATTTCAGTATCTACGTTACTAAATAGATAATAATAATAGGGAGCAATATCTAGTGAATATAATGGATTGTCGATGCATTGAAACTACAAATCCTTTAAAACATCCAGTGATTTACTATCGTATGAAAAATATTTGTTCGCTAAAAACAATAAACTTATCTATTCTATAGTAGTATTCAAACCATTTGATACGCTAAATCTACTTTTTAATTTTCAGATCATTCAGGGTACGAAGCGTTGGTTTCATGGTACGTAGCTTTAATTAAATGGGGTGGTTGGATCAATGGGTGGGTGGGGATAGTCTACCATCAATCTTCAGAGACTTCAAAGCAGGGGCGGATCCATGGGGGGGGCGATCGGGGCAATCGCCCCCCCAGAAGAGGAAACTTTCTTATTTTATATATATAAATAAAACCCATCTCAGAGTTTGGAGCCCTTAAAAGTAGCATTATGACAACCCACCGCCCCCCCAGAAGTCGGTCCTGGATCCGCCCCTGCTTCAAAGGGTCAAAGGTGAAGATTGATGGTGGCTGGATTGACAGACAAGGGAACAGGCAGTGGAAGGAGGGCGTTTGGGCCGCTGGGCAGACGGTCGGATGTAGTTACGTCTTTTTTTTTTAATCTGCGCTTTACACATTGATCTTTTTTTTTTCTTGGGTGGCGTCGGATTGGGTGCATGGGATGTCTTACAGAGTCAATGCCACTTATGTCTAGAGACATCCCAATTAAGAGGCAGAGCGGTATTACTCTGACACACACACATCTACACATAGACATATACACGTACGACACCACTTCCATGCACGCATACACACGTACATACGTATAAATATATTAAAATACACGCACGCCCATATATATTGCTAACACGCCACAAACCCATACAAAGTCTCACACACACACACACATTATATATAACACATTTTGGTGCGGAATGCTCGTGTCCATACTCGGCTAGAATTATGTGGTTCGAATCCCATGTTAAGCTGTATGTCCACGTCTCGTATAGTCTCACTGCTTAAAGGGACGCTTAACTCAAAAAATAAAATAATCCAACACACACATATAATATATACATGAACGACACTGCGATACCAACATCCATTGTGTCACCCGTAGACAACTATTCACTGATAAAAATTATCAGAAAATACTTAACTGAATCCTAAGGACATCCAAATAAAGTATCCTGATTTCTTTCGATGAGTGTACCTTTCATTGTCTTGCCAACAATTATCGGACATAAATATTTCAATTTCATCTACAAATTATTATTAAGAAAATCTACTTCTTAATAATACAATTGTTTCCTCATTTCTTTTCCCACTTGATTCCTAACAGTCCTAAAACCGTACAATGACATCAATCAATTTACATAACAGAGAGAAATAATGTAAATTATTCTTCACTTCCACCCATTAAATCCCACAAACTATGGTTTAAATCGTAACCTATTTTGACCCTAATTTCACCTTTGGAAACAGTGACAACTGCAATTTCACTCTTGAGCAAACTTCTCGTGTTATTCTTAAGCTTTTCATGTGCATTGTTTCCCCTTTCTTATCGTATGTTTTATTATACTTTATCATATCAAGTTTTCTTCATTCTCCCTCTCTCTACAACTTTCATTGCTAAAGAATTCGTTGCTTGGTGTTGTTTTGTTTCACTTGCTTCAAACTTTTCTTTCCTATAATTTATTTTCTATTTCTTTTTATACAAGTTTCCATCATACTTTTGTTTTTATAATAATCATTGATTTCTACAACTCTTTATCAAATTTCTATTCCGATCTTTGTTCATTCCGAATATCTATTCTTTTCTAGCTATTCGTTTCTTCACTCTTAAATTCACTATAATTCAATAGTCGTACTGGAAATAAAATATTGCCATTATGATCACCTACTTCAATATTGTAGAGCTTATTTTTAAAATTCTACAGCTGCTATGATTTTTTGCTTTTTAATTTATTACCAGTAGGATGCCATAACGATTCATGGCGGCTCAGGTCGATCAATGGCTCAATCATCTCATATATCATGATTTTGACTTCATGTTTCTACACATCTACTTATGTACTACGCATATTGCTACACCTTTCGTGAACAAACGTAGCTACATTTCAAGGTTCTTTTAATGACATACTATATGAAATATGGATCCATAGCTTAACAAAGAATCGGAACCACATGATCTCCCACCGATAATAGAACTTGAGTCTCTCGCACCAAACACACGAAAATATTATTCATACACAGACATGTTTTCTACAGTTCTTATTTATTTATTTATTTATTTATTTTTTAGTTTAACGTTCCACGGTTATGCACCGAGGCTAAGGTAGATGGTGATGATCATATGGGTGGGTAGAATGACGAAAATTATAGAAAACGGGAACAACCCGAGAAACCCATGCGCACGATGTTTGTCCACCACAAAGGTTACTTCATGTGATTTGGAATTGAACTAGGGACTCCACGGTCCAGAGGTGAGAGCTACCACTGAGCCTCAGCGGCTTTTATTTATTTATTTATTTATGAACATACATTTACACAAACATGCTACATTGACATTTCCAACTACGCGCACTCTAGCTTTTCATTTCGGCAAGTAAGAGGGAGATCCAAATTAACCAGAATTGCAACACAACACGCAGGCGTTTTATAGTTACGGAACGAACGTCACTAGTGAAGTGGCATCAGCTGTGTGGAGCTGGAATTATTGATCCTTGGTGCTGTTTTGTATGTGTTCCTGTTTATAGTGTCCAGTGATTATTGTGATGTATGACTACGAGGAGTGAAGGGAGTGTCTGAAATTTTATTTTTGTTAGAAGAAACTGCAGCTGAAACCTTTGTTATTCGATAAGAATAATTCTTTGAATAAATCACAAGTTGGTGAGTGTTTTCCAGTTCAAAATTGGACATTTCAACTTAAGATTTACCACGACTTGAGCTCTTCCTGTGCCTTTACCTAGGTATAAGCCCCAAGGCCCAACTGTGACTATCTCTCGTCCTTTTTCAAAATCTTATAAAATTCGCTGGCAGGTACTCAATGACAAATTTGTTCAGTAGTTTTCTGACTATCGTGATTGATAGCCTGTAGATTTTTTTCCATGTCTCTTTCATTTCAGGGCGACCAGGTAGTAGAATGTGCAAGGTTTTTTCAAAAATTAACCGACTTTCATTCATTGTGTATTCAGGGTAGTCCCCCTTGGGCTGCCAACCACTTCTCCCAGCGGTTCTCTTCTAACTATTCTCCGTGGTATTACACAAGACAATATTGTCTACCAACAGCATGTTCTAGCTTCTTCATATATATCTTTGGCGAGGTGAACATATTTTCCTGATACACCTCTACTTCTCATGCATTTTCAGATCTTTTTACATGGTACTTTGTCATGCCCGTTCTCCAGGTCGATAAACACTAAATATATACATATTTATTTCTTCTTTACTTGATAATTTTCTATCATTTATTTAATTGCAAAAATGGCATCTGTTGTTCCCCGACCTGGCATGAATCCGAAATTCGAATTGTTCCTTCCCTATTTATGTTCCTCTGCGAAGCCGTCTCTCAATGATTTTTTTTTCTCAAATCTTCATTGTATGGGACATTAGCTTAATCCCTCTAAATTATTGCAATCTTGAATAATTCCCTTCTCCTTAAAAATAGTATTATTTTACTATCTCTCCATTCTTCGGATATTCTTAATTTTCGCTCCAAATGACTCTTGTATCAAATTTAACCAAAGATCTATTCCTTCTTCACCGAAGCGTTTCCATACTTCCACGGCTATTTCATTCGGTCCAGTTGTTCTGCCTATTTTTCATTTTGAATACCGTTAATATTACTTCTTTCTTTATGTTGTTTGTAACTCCTTGCTTTGATACACCGTTCTCCATGATTACTCTCAAAGTTTTCTTCATTTAACAGCTTTCTATAATAGTTTTCCAATCATCTTGTGATTTTATGTTCTTCCTGTAATACTTCTTTTTCGTATTTTATTTATATAATATTAAGAGAAATCTTTTGTTTACCTCGTGGCCTCCGTAGTTTTCTCTCATTTTTGCATTCTTTTTTAAAATCTCTTTCGAGTGTTGCCTTCTGCATGAGAGAAAATCTATTTAACTCTTCCTTGTTCCAATTTTATATGTAACTAACTGCTTTGTATTCCTTTGGAGGAACGAGCTACATATAGCATAATCAGATGCCACTGCAGAATTTAATATTCTCTCCAATTCTCTATCATTTTCTCTGACATTCTAACCTTTCTGGAACCTTGAATATATAACTCCTTCTCTAGTATCAATATGCACGTTCAGATATCCACCAGAATTATCTTTCTTCCTTTGATACACTGGTTAATTTTCGCTCCAAATCATTCCAGACAGCGTCCTTTTCTTCGTCTTTGTATCCAAATTGCGGGAGCACACTTACAAAATTAAACATTTCTTCAGGATATAATTTGACACTTATTGTTCTATCACTCCTTCCATTTACACGAACTATACATCGACGTAATTCACTACTCAAAACAATTCCTACCTCATTTCTACGTTGTTGGTTTGCTTTACTATACGGTAGTTTATATGCACTTCCCACGTTCTTCGCTTTATTTCCTCTCCACTTTATATTTGAACACAGTGGTTCTGTTCTTCTTCTTGTCATTAGATCTATCATCTCTTTTCTTTTCCAGTCATTGACTCGCACACTTAAGGTTCCGAATCGTATACGAAGTAGCTTCTTCAATAGAGATCGCTCATTACTCGGTGTCTTTAACTCATTTCTCACAACAGGTAGACAAGGCCATCGCGCGTCGTTTACGGGAAACACTCTAACATTTTTCGAGGCGAGATTTCCTAAACTTGTGATTTACATAAAGAATTATTCTTAAGTGCTTACTGAGGGATAACTGTAGTCCCGGCCGTAGATTTTTCCCAACAAAAACAATTTTCTTTTTTCCTCTTTATTCTTTGTGGTCATACATCACAATAATCACAGGACATTATGAGTAGGAAGACACACAATGCAGCACCAAGAAAGAACCACTTTACCAAGACTGACGCCACTCCTGACATTGGCGCGGGAACCCCCAGCTAACAATGTCTAGTGATACATTCTGTAACTACAAAACGACGTATTCATGCTGTGTTGTAATTCCGGTTATTCTTATGTACCTATTGCTGATAGTTATATGAACAATTACACTTACACGACACCATACCTTACCTGTCTCTCCATATGTTATGATATATTTCTACATAGCTTATGGCATCTTTCATCAGCACCCTAACACTTGGTCCGATGCCTACATTTTCATCTGACCCGATGTCCTATGGCCCAGATGTTTCTCCTGAAGTTTTCGGGTTCCTTTGTCTGTCTTCGCCCTATCTAGCCATTCTTTCAGCCACCCCATTGAAGCTGGTGGTTGAAAAGTTTCAAAGTTGGCCTAACTAGTGGAAAGAGGAATATGTAGCAGAGGAACGCAGTCAATCTCAAGATAGGAAGTTCCCTTCTACCAAGAAGTTGTGCTAGAAGATATTAAGGATTCGTAATTTTATATTCAGTTAATTAAGCTAAAGAAGATAATGAAGATATCTAATGATTATCTATAAATAAACGAGAGGGAAGAAGAATGTCAATGAAAGAAGAATTGTATCGTCAATGGAACAAGCATAACAACCAAGTTCAAATTGGATATATATTTTCTTGTCAAAAACATTAATTGTGCTCATCCATATATTTGTGTTTTTTAAATAAATGTACGTCTTTGCCTTCAATTCAGTGTGTTCCTTTTAATTTCGTCAGTAGGGCTCTTATATTTATCTATATCTCTATAACTACCTATCTATAAGTAGGGTCAAGATGCCGAATATCGGATGGTTTCCCAATATCGGATACCGAGAAATATTCCGTGTAAGGTGCTGCAGCCTAGTGGCCGTTACCGTAACTGCACACCAATCGGTGGGCCATTAGACACCTGAGTTACGATATCTCTCGCAACATGTTTATTTGTGTGGTGAAGTGTTTTGTGATTTTGACCTTATGAAACATTTCCAATACTGCAGTTGATTGCGTTATGTCGTCCATAAAGGTAACCTAATCATATTCTTACTATAATTATAATATAGGCTAAGAAGAGTAGATTTACATTACATGATGTTTTGGTAGTTCGCTTCTGTTTACATGATGTATATTGTTGAAAGTTGCCACACGACCTACGTTGCCAAATATCGGATAGTACATAGGTTCCAAATATCGGATATCAGATATTAGGGAACGGCATTGCTGATGTCATTCTTCCATTATTACAGATGAAAGAAATCGCTCGAAGGAAGAAGCTGGATCCTGAGGCTATGCTCCAGGCTGTTGCTGCCTTGAAGGGAAAGAAAATAGGGATCCTCCAGGCGTCCAAAATCTTCAATGTTTTGTTTACAGCCATATAAACTTGACAAAGGTGGTGAATTACGGATATGATTGTATCCAGTGTCTTAAATGGGCACACGAGCTATGTGCAGACATTGATCCAAAACCGTGGAAATCCTTTGCTTGTGAATTTTGCCAGTAATGTAACTTCTTTCTACTATTTTGTAGAAGAATGTTTAGTTAAATCTACATGTTTTGCAACTTTAGGTGTAATATAATTAAAATAATGCACAGTCTTCACCAATTGTGGTTTTCCTTAAATATCTCTAATTTAATTTCCGTCCGATATTAAGGCCCCTTACTATCCGATATTGGGCAATCTTTTTTTCGAACTGAGAAAAATGCCACTTATTACCAAAGTGTACGTATCTTTCTTTTTAATATTTTCTTATTGCTTCGAAACTTCCAGATTATAATCTACAAAGATAACAGAACATTTAGAAGAGGCTATCAATTAAATATCTGTTGGTAAAGTTCTTATTCCTTTTTTTTTTCAAACAGTATCCGGCATTCGGCACCTTTCCTATATATTTAACGATGTTGAATACCTGTGCCATCATTACTTTTTAGTCAATTAATTTATTTGATTTGTTTTTCTTAGAAATGAACAGGGATTTTAATAGTTTGACTTTATTTCTTCTTCAAATCTACTTGAATGTTTTTATATTTTGTAATTTGTAATTTAAATAGCTGAGTCAATCCATTCTAAGTAATCAAGTATGTGCCGTTCGACCATTTTCAAAAAAGATCTAACTTTTTCATGGATGTTTATACTATATCAGGGTACTTCAAAACCACAATAATTATTTTTTAAAACATCTCGTAGCGACGCAGCCTCTGCCGCCATTTTCCGTTTTTTTCTAGATTTCAGGCGTTTATGTTGTTTTGAATATCTGAGCATGTATTTGTCCTAGCAAGTTGAAAATTGCTGGGCATGTCCAACTTGTGCAGAGCTAAAACTTTGTCCACTTAACATTTTTGCCTAAAACCACTTCAAAGGGGTGAAATGAGGACCTATAGTAGCAACATTTTGGGGCATTGAAGACATGTTTGGGAAGAGAAACCAATGACATAGAGGTCTGAATTTGTATGTGCATGTAGTCCGGAGTCATACGTTTATACTTAAAAATTTGCAGACCTGTAGCTGGTCCCAAAGGTCTTAAAAAGTATCGTAAGTTGGGGAATTATGGCAATTTGGCATATTTCACTGTCCGATATCTAGAATGGGCCTGGATAAAAAAAATCTGAAATTTGGGAATAGTTACTCCTTTAGCATACCATAACACACAACAAAGCGCGTTTTGTGTTTTTGAGCAGAAGGAGGGTCAAAATATTAAGGAATGACGTCATACTCCAGGTGTTTTGTTCACGAATTCAACTGGAAATCCAGGTGAGGTAAAATGAAGTAGGACGAATGGCTAGTCCAGTTAAGGCTCTCAAGCTTCTTTCTTTCCTCTAGTTGTGACTCACTGTCTTATCACCCATAGTAGCACTGGTGAAGAATGCCGCTATCAGCAGAAGGTGAGAAAAGTCAAAATGCATGCTTGGCAAAAAGTCCGTAAGTACTCATTTCTCTCGCTGCTTGCTATTTCAATGATATTCAATTCTATTTATTGTTGTTTTAACTGTCAACTCACGCAGGAGACTGTTGTCCTTTCGTTAAATTAACATTCCTCGGTCAGTGTTTACGTAGGTCAAACGAAAGGACAACAGTCTCCTGTATGAATTGACAGTTAAAACAAGCATAATCATGTTTCAATATCATTGATATAGCAAACAACCCCGAACTACATACATACACACAAATTCAGACCTCTCGTTAGTTGCTTCCTCTTCCCAAACATGTCTTCAATGTCCAAAAATGTTGCTGCTGTAAGCCCTGATTTCACCCCTTTCAAGTGGTTTTAGGCAAAAGTGTTAAGGGGACAAAATTTTAGCTCTGCACTAGTTGCACACATGCCCAGCAATTTTCAATTTGCTAGGACAAATACATGCTCAGATATTCAAAACAACGTACACGCCTGAAATCGAGAAAACGCAAAATGGCGGCAGAAGCTGCGTCGCTACGGGAAAAAAATGTGGTTTTGAAGTACCCTGATATAGTATAAACATTCATGAAAAAATTAATTTTTTTGAAAAGGTCGAGTGGCAATTTTTCTTTTTCTCGATCACTTGGCATGGATTGACCCAGCTAATAACCAAAAATTGTAACGCAAATTCAGTTGGGAAAAGCAAGGGTCATTTAACTAGACTTGAAGAAGAAAACAGTTAAATCACATCCTTTAAAATTTCTGTTTATTTGAAACAAAACAGAAAATATTTCTCTGAATACGAATACAGGAAATCAAAGGGCTAGAGAGCAAGGATGACGAAGGAGCTCAATATGGATGATAACGGCCTATTCAGTAGCTTTTATAGGGGATGGAGAATGGAATTTAAAGGAAATCGCACATTTACCTAGGTATATAGTTTTAGCAATGACGCTATCCATGAACTATTTTTTTTTTTTTTTTTTTAAGAATCCAGAAAACATTCAGTATCCACCATCGCTACGACCTATGTTCACTGTCTTATTTCTACAAAAAGAAGAAGAAAAAAAGAAAACACTTATTATTTTTGTGTCTTAAATAACAATATAATCGTCCATAGTTGGAAAGATTAATGAAAAATTTAACGAATTAAAATTAAAAATTCAAGCTCTGAAAAAATAATGCATTAAGGTGGATCACTACCCGGAAGTCAGTACATGTTTTAGCTTATTCCCTTAACTACTGCACAATAAAACGTTATATATGATACATATTGTACTTTAAGATAGAGTAATGTTTCAGCTACAGCACAAGACACTGATTCATTTGGTTCTGTCTCCTGATATCGAAAAATGAAACAAATAAAAGAAAATATTTTATTCGTTTTACAATGAGCACACAAGATGGCACTCGCTATTAGATCTTACTAGAAATGCTACGTTTTATGAAATGTTTATTTGTATGTATAGAATATTTTAAAGTAACGATCTTATTACGAAATAGATATATTGTTTGACCGTTTCTCATGTTATGTTTCACATTTTATTTAAATATTCATTTACATTTAAGGAAATAGATTTCGAGACGAAACTTGCGCAGAACGCCATAATGCGTTGTTGCCTAATTTGTACGTTTACTGTAGTAATCACAATAAGAAAATTCCTGGATTCTAGCATTGCAGTTCAAGAAGCGAGATTGCGGTAAGGGTCGAAAACTAATTTCTCTAGTAAATATCCAAGCAGAATTCCATGATTACTTCCTTTATTATCTGGCATTAGTAAACACTCGACACTATCTGGCAACGCCACACTATTCAAGCAGCATTTAGTATGGCATCGACAACACCTAGTGATCCACCTTAATATAGGAAAAAAGTAACGGTTATTTTCAAAATTAATTATTAAATTAAAATTAAAAACGACTATTCTCAATATCATACAAGAATTATTTTGAACTCTGAAAGTTAATGTAGAATTTAGTGGATATATATATATATTGGAAAGTGAATCGATTGTTATGAATAGTTAGGGTTTTCAAATAAAACTTAATAATAAAAAGAAAATATCATAAAATTATGAAACAATTTTATCAGTTATTATAGACAGAAATAGCTCTTCCTGCTAGTCTAGTGGCCAGCGTGTATGTCTTGGTGCACGGGATTCCGATTTCGATTCCTGATGGAAGAGAATTGAAATTTGAACGACTCATATTGGCTCGAATTTTATCTTCAACTATAGATACACATCTGAGAGCTGAAAAGCATCCATGTTATACTTCAATAACAGCAACAATAGTATTGATATAGCTAATGTATTAAAAGGCAGTAACAGTGTTATGTGTATGTAATGTCAGTTTGATATTAGAAGGGTACTTATAATCTTTAATGATGATGATTTTATTTTTATAAAGTTCATCAAGATATAAAGTCTCATGACGATCCAGTCGAGTGTTAAGTTAGGCATATCTAATATAGATAAATTAATATTAATAAAAATAAAGAGGAATAAAACTATTGAATCCAGAAAATTAATGCACGTAACTTTTAATTGTGGTCGTTCAGATACCATTCGAATTTTGTTTTAAGAAGTGCATATTCAGGGTGTCTACTAAAATTCCAAAATGAAATTTCGTGAGTTTTTCGTGACCTTTTCTTTACCAAATCATAACATGTCATAACACTCTCAAGGGCGAATTTGGGTGCGAATTAGGCCGAATTTTCATCCATGCGATAGAAGTGTGGTTTGCTTGCGATTTGATAGTGTCTAAAGTCGACCATAGGCATTTCTGGTGATGAATTTTGACGTTTTATATAACAAAATTTTCCAATCTGTATTTACATTTGTACAGATAAAAAAGTCGTGACCCAAAAGCTAAATTTCTTGACTTTCATGACCGTTTTCTGATTACGTGACTTTTTCGTGACATTCGTGACCGATAGACACCCTGATATTTTTAAAAGCAGCTCACTTTTCCTTGATAAGTATACCGTATTTTACGAACTATAAGAGACACCTTAATTTTAAAGCAATTTTTTGGGCGATTTAAGCAATTTTGTGATGACGGGGCGGGAGGAGACAGTGTTAGCAAGTCTGTGAATAACCGCAACTCATGTTCGTCGCATCAGTGCACTGCTGCTACCAGTTAAATCCAATGTTGCCAGATAGAGATAGGTTTCCCGCGGCATCGAGTATATGGCCATTCTTAAGACTGGCAGGAACTTTAAATCAAACACTGGACATTTTTATATTAATTTCGAGTATAAGACGGACCTGAATTTTGGAGACAATTTTTCGAGGGAAAAAGTGTATCATAGTCCGTAAAATCGGCAACCATTTTTCGAAAAAAAAAGTAAAAATTTGAATTTTTGAATTAAAATTTTAAGAAAAGAAGAAACATCTTCAAAATAGCAAAATTTTCATAGTTGATTTTAATTTTTGATAGTAAATTTTAGCTCACGTACTAGGCAGAACTTGTGCTAAACTTTTAAAATGATGTAATTTGAGCATAATTGCACATATTCTAGAAATAAGTAGAGATAACAGTTGACTGCAGTTTAATATGTCTTACGAACCGATGATGTGCGTATTTATGAGACTTGTATCTGATTTTACATATAATTCTTTATTATTATTATTAATTTATTATCTAAAAAAAACAGCCTTTGAAATTAAGGAATATGAAGGCAGAGAAGAGTAAGAACTGACTTTCGTATCTCCGCATGTCCCTAAACAAGTAATGTAATAATTATCAAAGATGATCAAATATTTGCTTTTCCCCCCTTGTTCTATTAGATCGAAGGGAAGAAAATTTCTTGCAGAGCTGAATAGGTTCCCCTGCTTTGTAGTCCAAAGATAACCGTTCGAGACTTAAGAGATATTTACTTGTAAATAAACATTAATAATTGCCTTAATTTCATCATTTAATCTAAGGTAAAACATGAACCTTTCAAAGAATCAACATCTACACAGTTAAGAACGAGTCAGCGTTTGCGTGTGTATTATTACATCTGTACGATCTACTCTGAATCTCAATATCTATCTATCTATCTCTTCATTGAAACAATACAAATTTTCATCGGTTATACGAGTAAGAAAAAAGACCATCAAATAGAGTTGAGATGATTTTGAGTTTGACGTCCCTTTCAGCAGCCAGGCCATCAAGTTTTACCACGTTACAAATCCTGTGTGTCCTCTACTTGGTGCACAAAATCGGCAATTGAATTCTTCCCAAACTCTCTACAGTGCCTTCTTCCACTGAATTTACTGCCGCTACGATTCTGTTTATGACGCCTCCAGATCAATATGTAATGGCGTCATAAAAACAGTCTCATATAACCTACAAGGAGTCACACGGTGAGCTTGGTGGCCAAGAGTGTAATGCTGTCTTTGGGCCCTGTGCAATCTACCCAACATTCAGAAATGTGTTGCTTAAAAACTTTCGAGCCTTCCGATGTCAATGTGGTGGTGCATTACCATGCTGGAAAATGAAATCATTTGAGTCTTCACTAAGTTGTGGGAAAGTCAATATTCTACAATTTCCAGTTAGGTATGTCTATTAACTTTTTTTTTAATTAATTTTTCTTGTAGAAACAACACAGAGCACGTTTATTCCTGACGAATTTTGCTTGTGATCTATAATTGCACATGGATTCTAATCAGTCCTGCGCAGTCCCAGAGCAGGGAACACAGTTGCTGAGTCATAGTTTTACATACAAAACCGTTTAGAGTTCAATTCAATGAAAATTTATCCGCAATTGTTGCGTTTCGCTATTCGGCTATTGTTGCAATAAGGGAGACATTTAGCCTAGGTCATTAGAAACCCATGATGTACCCTTTCCAGCGATATGCATACTAATCAGGGTCGACTCATGGTACTAGGGATCATCTT